>NW_011888857.1:4817865-4847827 GCF_000151845.1 Pteropus vampyrus
TTCTACTCCTTAGAGCAATGAGACTGTCCATGAGCTCCTGATTAACCTGCCAACTAACTGAATTCAAAGCCATCATTTAGAAAGACTCAAAACAATCTTGACTCCATTTTCCAGATGGATTGTTCCAAGGACCAGAGCATAGCTGAAATCAATTGTGGTTTATGAGAAGAAAGCAAAGCATGGGCTTTGGGATGATACAGGTCTAGAATTTAGTTCAAACTTTTTACTGCCTCAGGGTCTTTGCATTGCTCTTCCCCATGCTCAAATCACTGTTCTTTCAGCTTAGCTTGTTACATTGCTGCATCTTTTCATTCTCACATTCCAGCTTGATTGTTACTTTTCCAAAGTGGCCTTCCCTCACCAGTCCAGTTAAAGTAATCCCTTTCCTATTCTCCCTCTAGTTATTATCATCAGAATCTGGAGTTTATTTCTTCCAAAGCATTTTTCTCTAACTGTAGATATTTTATTTATTTGTATGTGTATTCTTTTTGTTTATTTGTTTGTTTGTTTAGCTTTTCCTTCCCTCTAAGAGGCAAGTTATCTGAGGGCAGGATGGTAAGCACATCTGTTTTATTTTTGAGAAGCAGAATAGATAGTGTTATAGTTCTTAACTTTTGGATTTCAGGAACTCTTAAAAGTTATTGAAGATTCCAAAGAGTTTTTACTAATGTGAATTACATCTATCTATAATTACTATATTAAGAACACTGAGAAATTTAAAAAATATATTTATTAAGTCACTTAAAAAGAATAATAAAATTTGTTGTATCTTAACAGAAATAATTCTTTTATTAAAGAAAACCTATGTTTTCCAAAACATACAAAGAGAATTAGAGCAATGAGTGATATTGCGTTATATTTTTGCCTATCTCTTTAATATCTGGCTTAATAAAAAAAGGATTACATTGCCACATAGGCTTCCGTATTTAATTTGTTGCAATATAATATTTTGATTGAAGAACAAAAAATCAAAATATTGCATATAATCTTCTTTGATACACTACAAATTGACAACTGGTAGTTTCTTAAAAGTTAATTGCAAAATGGAATCTGAAATTATATCAATGAACTTCTCATAACCTGTTACATTATGATTCATTGGTCTTACACTTTGAAAGAGTCTTTTATTTAGAAATGATTTGTAACATCATGTATTGATCATCAAGTTAATATTGGTTAACTGGTTTATGCATAGCTCTCAAGTGCTGACATAGTTCATGATAGGATATCAAAAAGTTTCATTTGCAAATATCATAGCTTATGAGAAAAATCTTTAAGTATTAGAAAGCTATCAAGTTCACAGTGTCATACAAGGTTATCGATATCTTAGTTTTTGCTTAAAAATTTAAATCGTATGTCTTAATTTATTTTTTTATTAAGACTTTTTTTTAGAAAAGTTTTAGGATCATGAAAAAAATTGAAGGGAAGGTACAGAGATTTCCCATATACTCCTTGCCTGAATGCACTACACAACCTCCCATTATCAACATCCCTCACCAGAGTGGTACATTTGTTACAATTAATGAACCTACATTTTACACATAATAATCAGATAAAGTCCATAGTTTACATTATGGTTCACTCTTGGTGTATGTTCTATGGGTTTGAAAAAATGTAAAATGACAGGTATCCATCATTATGGTATCATACAGAGAATATTTTCACTGCCCTAAAAATTCTCTTTTTGCCTGTGTATTCTATTTTCTTCTATACTCGTTTATGACTAATATTATTTTTAGAAAGGAATTGTGTTTAGTTCTGAGTAATATAAAAGATAGGAAGACCAACACACAGAATGCATCTAGAGATAAGTCTTATGAAAAAAATTTCAGGAACTAGGGAATTTTTATTTTGGAGAAAAAACTTAGAAGAACTTGTGATAGCATGTCTGAAATTTCAGAAAGATGCACCAGAGGAACAAGGCATTTCACTTATTCTATGTGATTAAGAGGAGAAAGATTAGGACAAAAGGAAGAGTCCACAGGGAGACCAATCTCTGCTTATTATAATAAAGATTTTTCTAAAGTCTATAGCAATATTTGTTATTGTCATAGAAGACATTAAGAAAAACATTCAATAAATATTTGGCATGAGAGTTAGAAAGCACATTTGATCATACAATATGGGACCAGATAGGAGTCTTTGAGTCTCCCTACTACAAGCACACACCATTTTGAGTATTTGAAAACAGTGAAAGGAATAATACATCCTCTACCTATCTACTCAGGCAACAAAGAGTCTGTACATTGACACAATGCCCAGTAATTGCAAATGTTTTTTTCTGGTCATTAATTTATAGCTGGAATTAAATCTCTGGCATCAAATTCATAAGTTAAGAATCAAACAATCTGATTGTATTCTTCTTTTGCACTGATGGGAATCTTTTAAGAGAAACCTGGTATCTGAAATGCCTCAGGTCTCATCCATACAGCAAGAAGGAAAAGAGGGTAGAAGTAAAGGAGACGAAAAGAAAGCAGAGGAACAGCAGGGAAGGGTGATGTGACATAGTCAGGGCTCTTTTCCCACAACTAAGATGAAATTCCCAAGCAATTATTTTCCCTCCAGGAAAATCAGCCCTGTCTTGCTTCTTTCCATTGTTTCTGTTTCTGTTTCTGTTTTTTGTTTTTGTTTTTGTTTTTTCTTTCTGATCTTTTTATTTTTAAATTTTCCTTGTCATGGTTGTTTTAAAAGTGATCCAAAGACAGCAGTAATGTGTCCAGATGGCAGGGTTAAAGCAAACTGGGGAAATTAGCTAAGCATGTTGTGGGATCAAAGACAGCTGCTTTTTTGGCATAATTAAACACTTTTAGGGGAAAAATCTGCAGACAAGAGCAGGGCTCGAGAGGCAGCGATTGGCCTTCTACCTATAAGTCAGAAGCCAGACACCATATATCAGACTCAGGACCTAGGGACACAAGGAACCACTGAAACAGATCATAAAATTGTTCTCCATTCCTTGGCCTGAAAAACTACTTAAGATTAAATTGTAGGATGCTGCGAACACTTATATGTCTCTGGATCTCACTCCCCTTGTCTGTGTCTCTTTTGCATCTGAAATAAGATTAGAACTGTTGCTCACCTAAGGTCCCTGGGATCTTTGAGGATTTAGGAATATAAGGTAGTGACAAGAATCATCAAATTGTTTTTAAAATCTCTAGATGTTTAAAGGAAATTATAGGCCATAAAAGTAATCACTATTGAGTTTGACTTTGGAATTTATCAATGAATTGAGATTATACTGATTATTTAAAGGTGATGGCAACTGCCAGCCAGCTACTGATAATTTTTAAAGACTTTCTGGAATGTGATGGATGGGCCAGAAATTGGTAACAAAACATGGTCACCTTGACCATGACCAAAGAGTGAACCTTTCTAATAAACATATGAAAAGATAAAATGAGTCCTCATTCATGAAAAGGTATGAAACTCCAAAATAAGCAATGTATAACTGTCTCTCAAGTCCTCATATTCTTTAGTTTTAGGTTTCTGATTTCTGCAAACTAAATTTGTCATGGCTGTATTTTAAATTGTTTACTTAAAACTAATTTCCCAGGGTAAACTTGTGAAACTCTCCCTTCTATGAAGAGGTCAATGGATGACATTTTCTCTACAGAGTAGTAACTTTTCAATTCTGCTTCTTTGGCTGAGTGGTAGGTAAAATTTAAAAGATAAAACAGTTCGGAAATGTGAACACTAGGCCTTTCTTTTGCTAGGGTTTCCCTCTCTGTGGAGCATTCCTGATGTCCTTAAGAAGACCAAGAATTTTTTGCTTTAGGTTTCTTTTTAAAAGCATTTTTTTTACAATAGAAATATTTACTTCAATCTTCCTTCTGGGCAAAGACAACTACAGGAAAAGTCTCATTGTCCATCTTTTCAAACTACAGAAGTTTCGTGGCCACAGTGCAGTCCCTTTCTTTCCATAATGTACTATTTTAGGTCTTCAACATCTGCCATTGATATTATTTTAATAATTGGTTTCCTGGCCCCCAATCTTACTTTCTTACTATTGCTGCCAGATAAATCTTTCTAAGGCACATTTCTGAAAATATTTCTCACTTAAAATCCTTCAATGGATCCTCACTGAATATAGAAAGAAATGAAATCTCCTTAGGATTCACAGCACTGTATATTCTGGCCTTGAAATTCTTTTCAGACTTTCTTCCCATTACAGTCCTCTCCACTTTAACTCCAGCAATATGACCATCTTTAACGTCCTCCATTTTACCATGCATTTTTCATGCATCTAAGCCTTTGTTCATACTGTTTCCTGTAGCTGGAATTCTCTTCTTTTCCATTCTTTAATGTGTGTGTGTGTGTGTGTGTGTATGTGTGTGTAAAATATATCTGGGAACCAGCTTAAATATTTTTCTAAGAAACATAAAATCTTTTCAGCATTTCTTCCTCTGTACTTTTATAGAACTTTGCACGTATTTTAGTCAACTTTATGTTGCATTATACAGACCAGCTTTTCATACTTGTAAGTTGCTAGAGATCAAGGATTAAGTTGTTTCATCTTGAATATCTGAGTCTCTAAAATAATTTAGTTGCCTCCAAAGTGGTCAATTGATAAATTATCCTCTGAAAATTCTCCTAAAGAGACACTATGACTGTGTAAAAAGAAGAAATATCTTCTTGTTACTTTAGAACTAAAAAGTGAGACTTCATTCAAAATGTTCATGTTTAAGATAAGCCCCCACAATCTTTATTAAAAGCTTTTCTCAGCCATCTGAGTCTTACCAAGTTCTTAAATGGCATGACCAATAATCTAGATTTCTTTAATGTTATTTTTCCAGATTAGCACTTAAGTGGCTGCTGCTGGGAAATCACTCCTACCTCAGATACTTGCTGAGAGTCCTGAGCAAAGATTCTACCTGACTACAGGAAAGAGCATGTTCCCTATGAAGAAAATGTAGATTCCCTTGCACTTCTGCAGCAGCCAAGGAAGAGAATCCTGGAATTCTGGGCTCAGGTACAGATGAGAGTCTTGAGGAGAAATCAGCGTGGTCAGTTACTAGGTGAGATATGGGGAGGAAAACAAGCTAGACAATTAAACACGGGGTAGAGTTCAAGAAATAAGTGAGACTCAATGTCCAAAGTAGGGTAAAGGTTTCATTTCTTAAGTAAGTGTTAATTATTTTCCTATTGTTATTAAAATATAAGAATTTCTATGTCAGGACGTAGAATGATGTATCCATGTGAGCTGAGCTGGTTCCAGACAAGGGAAAAATCTTGATATAAGCTAAATTATGCAGCCTTATTGTGATAAAATATAGGATTACTATTAGACTGTAAGAGATATTAAAAATGGCTTACAGACCCCTATTATAATCTTTGTAGATTTCTAGGAGCCTACTATCTAAGATTTGGGGGAATCATTTTAGTGGATCAATCCAAATTCTTTCACCTTTATTTTTGCAACAAGAGGAACTTAATATTTTTCTTAGCTTTACTTTTTCATCCTATTGCTTTACTCCCAGAGAAAAAGGTCTTCATTTTAAAATCCTGTTTCCTCTGAAGCCATCCATATGTTAATGACTCAGGTCTGCTAATCTACCCTATTCCTTCATGAAACCTGATGCTGCCATCTGCAACCATTTGAAAATAAAGAGGTCCAGATCCAAGCCTCACAAAGAATTTTCTTCAAGGGAGTCTTAAAATGCACAGTATGACATGAGAGTCACATGACACCAGCTGGGAATAAGGCCTTTCCAGGCTGCTGGGAACATGCTCAGTGGAGTGAGAAGAGTGTCTGTTCCTGCCAGCCATGACTTATGCATTTTACAGAATCATCCCCCTTCTTTTCTGCTCATGAATAATCTGTGCTTAGTGAGTTGATACTTTCTTTTTATTCTTTCATTTTTATTTGTAAAAATAATACATGGCATGCTATAAAAATTCTAAAACTATAAAAATATCAAGTAAAAACTCTATTTTTTCACTATCCTCTTAGACTTCTAGTTTTACAGCCAGTATCAATTCAGTATGTATCCTTCCACTTCTTTTTGTCTGCATGTACTAAAATGTTTATGCCTATGAGTTTTTAATCTACTTTTTTTTCCATTTTAAATTTGATATAATTCTATTTCACAGACATTTCATATTAATTATCATGTCAGGGATAAAAATTCTCTTCACGTTCTTATTGTTGAAATAAACTAGAAGTAGAAATATTTTTGCATTTTTCATTTTTCCACTGGATACTTGGCCCTTGGCTTAATTCCAAATCATAGACTTATGTTACTCTGTTCTTTACCTGCAATCAGAGAACAATTTCAATATTAATATCTGCTCTTATCATTTCTTATTATGTTCTCCAGTGAGAAATTACCGGCCTTTAAGATAAAGAGCAATTATACAGCATTTGTCTGTTAGAAACTTCATATTTCAAAGGGCAAAGGTTAAGCCTGATAGTCTGAAACTTCTAACCCAGATGAAAAATGATGGTTTATTGAGAATCATTTCTGCTTTTTTTTTTTTTTGCTCTCTTCTTTTACCCCTTTCTGTCTTTCATTTTCACATATTCCTTACTTGTCCTCTGCGTTTTTTGTCTTTCCTTTCTTGATTGTCTCTTTCCTGTTTCCTCCTCATCTTTTTGTCCTTTGCTCACATTTGTCTTTTCTGTCCTTTCTTACTCTTCTCCTTAAGTGTTCATTTGACAGAATTGTAGTGTTTTTAAAAACACATTTGTTGTGTAACATATTGACACAATGGAATACTATGTAACTTTTAAATTTTATGGTATGGAAATACATTTTTTCACATAGAAAAATGAATATAATGCATTATAAATTTTTAGAAAATCTACAAAACAGTATGAACATACAGCAAAATCTCATTTTGAAAAATAATTCTATTTGTATAGATGTGGGATGTTCTAAAGCAGTTAACAGGGCTTATCTTTGGGTGGTAATACAGTTATTTTTTTATTTTTTTTGTATTTTAAGTTTTTTCCTTATTTAGTATATATGGCATGTCAGATAAAATGGTTTTTCAAGGGAACTTCAACCATACTGACTACTTTATTAAATGAAATTATTTAGCCTTTTCTAAAAATTCAGTAAGATAAATTATACAGTTAAAGTGAACACTAAAAGGAGAAATTAAATTAAAATCATAGTTTAAAGTAAATAAAAGATAAAGTGACTTTTCATTTACCTAGAAGACTAAAGAAAGAATTCTTCCAGCAAGGGCAAACATGACCTTTGAGCTGAGGTGGCTGCCACAACCAGGAAGAGAATTACTCTATTTTTGTTCTAACCTCAAATTGGCCCCATATGGCCTGAGGCCCACTAGGCTCAGCAGAGTCAGTTCAGATGGAACTTTGGGGCAGAGCCCTGTATACACTTGTGCTTTCAGCATCTTCCTGAGGAAAAACAAAATAAATTTAAATATATACATATATAATAAAATTTAAAAGGAAAATAAATTGTTTTTCATTAATTTATAGTCCTTGATTGAATCCCTACTCCCAGTCTTCTCCCTCTACCCTGAGGTTTTCGCCCCTAAAATCAAAACCCAGCAGATGCCGGAAGCCACACACGAGTTAAACATGAAGAGGCTGCCATCTTGTGGCGTCTTAGAAACCGCTGCCTCCGTGCACTTGGTTGTGCTGTTATACAACACAGCTGGTTCATATTAGGCTTGTTTCAGACTATAGTCTAGAGACTATGAATACAAATCCCATTCATGTTTTAGAACAGAATTCGGTTCTTATACAGTCATTTTTATGACTTTTTAAAAAGAAAGGGTCATGTGGCCCATTTCCGGCAGTTTTGTCATTAACATTATTCTGAATGACCTACTGTCTTCAGTCATTGGAGGCCTTCAGAAATTCACAGTGCACCTTACTGTGACTGTTTGCTGCATTCTGAGGACTGTTCCCAGACAACCAGGGGAAAAACAGCCACAGAAGGCTCTCTTGTATTAGCTTAACAGAGACAATATTATAAAGAATTTCATAATGTGCAAAAAATTTTATCTGGAGGTTCTGTTCTGTACACACACACACACACACACACACACTTCACCTACTCATTTGCATTTTTAATGTTCGAGGTGGGCCTCAAATTGCCTTGTGTCATTTTGTCTGATGTGCAGATGGCTCTTTGGTCAAATAATGAATATTGGCATTAAGAAAAAGATTTCAAATCTATTCCACTGCAGGCTCCTTGGACTTAAGAAGCACTATACATACCAAGTGTCAACCAATGCCTGAGAGTTGCAGCTTCTGGAAACAAAAATTTTAAAGGAGGGATTTTATTTTCCAGTGTATCTCTGTAGCAAACTCGCCCTAACTAAATGTTAATTCAATTCTTGGGAATTTGTATTCCTACCTATTTATCACATACATCATACTCAGTTCTTTCTCCCAGTTTCCCTCGATCCCATTTTTAAATCTCCCCTGATGTCTTGACTCTTCAGTCATCTTTCTCTTCCTTTTATTTTTTTTATTTCCTTCAGCAACTTACCCTAAGTGTACAAATTAAAATGCTCTTGTTCCTAAAAATGCAATGAAACAAAGCAAAATAATAAAACTAGTTTTTCTCCATTATATATTTCTCTTAAGCCACCATTCTTATTCTACTTTCTTCTTTTCCCTCTAAACCTCTTTAAGGTATAATTAGCATTTCTGCCTTTCTGTGACTTTCATGATGTGACTTAGAAATGTGAATTCAATTTGATACATATATTAAGATGTTATTAATAGGCAATTTTTTAGGTCATCGAAGTAAAAAGGTCATCTAGGCAATGAGTATAGTTTGATAACAAAAGAAGGTTGAGGGCTAAAGATTAAGAAATGCCTGAATGTAAGAGGACAGAGATAGAAGAGGCAGAAAATGACTGATAGAAAGGGACCAAACACTGAAAGAACCAAGAGAGTTCAGTGTCCTTGAGTACCAACAACAGTAGTGTAAGCAACAGCAAAAATAATGCCACCACTACCACCACCACCAATAACAAATATATTGACTATTATATATTGACCACTCCTTTTATACTAACCCTCTTTTTAGATATTTGCATTGTTTCATTTAATTCTTACAGCAATCACCGAGGCAGATATAATTATTCTTGTACAGTTCAGTCTGAGGTTCAGAGAATCTCTATTTCTCAGCTCTACAAAATAGGATGGCAGAGGCAAGATTAGATTCAATCCCTTCTGTAATATAACATAAGCCCCAAATGACACTTTACAAATACAAATATATAATATGTAAATAAATAAATAAATAAATAAATAAATAAATAAACATACATATATTTAAAGCTATCTCCTTTCTTCTGTCCGTCTCTTGATAAATGCCTAAGAAATCTCAGGATAAAAACTTTCTTCTCCCTTCTTGCCTCTTAGTTCCATTGTACTTCTGCAATGTGGTGACGCCCAGTTGCGCTACCCTGGTTCTTTATTTTTATTTATGTGACAAATCAAGCTTCCGAAAGATTACAAATCCTGTAGATAACATATTACCTCCCCAATTCAACACTCTGCCTCCAAAGAAAGTATTCTTAAAAATCATTCTAATGATAACCTTCTATTTTTAATCATTTATTTTGAAAAGTGTATGTTTTGTAATACTGCTGTAATAAATTCCATGAACTAGTGGCTTAGTGTTTCTTCTTCTGCTTCCCTCTTACACTTACAAGGACCCTAATGATTATATTAGGCCCAAGATAATCTATGATAATCTCCTCATCTCAAATTAACAACCTCGATTCCATCAATAATATTAAAGCTTCTTTGCCATGCAACCTAACATATTCATATGTTCTGGGAATTAGAATGTACACATATTCAGGGAGTCACTATTCTGCTTTCTACATGGAGTTAGAAAAGACTCACTAGAATAGTATAGTGAACTTTCATATTCTCGTCACCATCACGACTTTTCTCTCCATTCATCTATGTTTATATCTGCACATATTATATCTACACATATATATGACGATATATATGCGTATTATATGTATAGATGATATATGTATTATATTTATACATATATGTATTTTATATAATTCATGAAATGTTTAAAAATAAGTGGCAGAAATTATGACTATACTTCAAATTGTAGCTCTTAAGAACAAGGACATTCACTTATAACCATGGTGCAATTAGCAAAATGCACCATGATACGATAATGATACAACAATAATACTCACATTTTACCAGTTGTCCCCAAAATGTCCTTCAGTGGGGAAAAAAAAAAGGAAGGAAAGGAGGGAGGAGGAGAGAGAGAGAGAGAGAAAGAAAAGAAAGGAAGGAAGGAAGAAAGGAAGGAAGGAAGGAAGGAAGGAAGGAAAGAAGGAAGGAAGGAAGGAAGGAAGGAAGGAAGGAAGAAGGAAGGAAGGAAGAAAAAGAAAAGAAAGAAAGGAAAGAGAAGACAAGAAAAGAAAGTCCAACATGGGAACAAGATCACTCTTTGCTGACATTTTTGGAGAGAAGAGTACAGGAGGGTTATTTTACAGAATGTACCTGTCAGTTGTTCTTGGTTTGTTCTAGTTCCAAGTCTGTATCTTGATCTATGTGATAGGAAGAAGGGTTTTCAAAGAGGAAAAAATTATCATGACCTCTTAGCAAGCTAGTCTACTTGGTCATGCAAATGACGTTAATGAGGAGGTATGCCTGTGCTAAATGTGGGAAAGAGGAGATTTTAAATATATATATTTGTGCCATATAATTGACTTCCCTGGAAATGAGGCATTAAGGGCTTATGAATCTTTGAAAGCTCTAATTTTTACAAATTCCTGAGAAGAAATGTGAGTTTCTTACATTTTTTTCTGACATTTCTTTATGGAGATATTTTCCCATGACCATGTTCAATCATAGTTTATAGTAACCAAACACAGGTCATAGACATTTTCATCTGTATCATGTTGGATATTCTGATTGTACTACAAATCTTATTTAGTGTTATCATCATGAAATTCTGGTGTTTCACTAATTCTAAAATATATAGCCTTGCCTGAGTATTTGATTATGGTGTGAATCAAGGCTCACTGAGTTTCCACAAATTTTGTATTAATTCTCAATGCTGTGCTTAGTGACATGACCCAAGAAAATGATACAATAGTATGCCTGCCATCAAGGTACACATAATTCAGTTGGAGAAAGTGAGGAAAAATAATGAAACAACTAGCACGTTCGATGGTGAACAACCTCTGAGACTCAGGACCTTTGTGAAGGAACCATGGCTTAATTGAGTCTTAAAAATTGAATTGGATTTGAATTTGAGGTGGGGAGCAGGGAAGGTATTCTAGGCAATGGAAACTGCATGAACAGCATGTGGGAAGCAGGAATAAAAATGGCAATACTGTGGAAAAATTAGACTAATAGCAACTGAAGAGAAAGATTCATGTTGGAGAGCAAAGAGAGGAATGATTTGTAGAAGTAAGATGAGGCTAGCTAATGAGAATTGTTGGAGTCTAGAAAAAGGAATTTCGCGTTAAGATGACAATAGTGTTTCTTGAGAAAAATAAAAATAACGTTTCAAGAAAATAAGGTTGTATAAATTTGCAGGATGGTTTAAAATGATTGGAGACGTAAGGCAAGAACATGGCTTAACAAGCACTATAAAATATTTTGTAAACTAGAATGCATAATACAAAGCCTTATGAACATGGAGGAGAACCAGAAACAGACTAAAATTCCTTGGAATGCAAAAGGCAGAGTTTGTTTAAGAGATTTTAGAGGAAGAATCCAAGTAGGTTAGGAGGACCTCTCAGACTAGCAGCTAAGCTCCACATCCAATCCATTTCTGGCTCCTGGCAGACAATGAGCTCGCACAATAACTTGTTATGTCTTTTTTAAAAAATGAGTATGTGAGGCATTCAGTTAATTTACAAATCAAAGACCTTCATATTGATACCATTTACTATTTACTTAAAAATGAGTTATAAAGCACTATAAAATATGATAAATTAACCTGGATTAAAAGCAAGCAAAAAATATAGAAAAGATTTTAAGATTATAAAAAATTGGCTATAAGATGGAATCATAAATAAGGCTAGTCATCAGACTACAATGAGTTACATATTAAATATGAGTGTGAGCCAGAAAATTTGGCTCTAAAGGTCTGGCAGCTAATGTCAAAAGGGAAACCTTGGCAATTAAATAAAACTAGTGTTATCAGATAAAACCATATGAATTACTAGATGGAATTTTAAGTAATATTTTTTTAAGTAATCTAAATTTAGCAGGATAACCTCCCATTATGCGTATTTCAGGTGAAAGTTATTATTCTCTGCAACAAAACTGTCTCTCTGTTTCTCTGTCTCTTTTTCTCTACACCCTTCTTCCTTATACACACACACTCTACACACAGATATGCATATGACAAAAAGTACTAGAGCTAATAGTAATTAAATCTAACTTTGAACATATTGGCTAGTTTTAATGGATAATAATTCAACACTCCTCCTCTTCCTCAACAACAAAAATCCCAGATACTATTCCCTTGAAATAAAAATATAGAATTATTGTAATCTTATGTCTTGTGATGGACTCAATAAAATTAAGAATTTAGAGGTAGACAGGGTGAAAGAGAAGGAAAATTGGATATTCTACTAAATATTTTCTGTGATCTGAAAACTTAATCGTAAGCCAAAGTTTGACCTTGATTGCAATAAGGCTACACCATGAAATTTAACTGAATCTGTTCCAAAAAGTTATCTAAATTTGGCAGGCAGATAATGTTGCATACCTGAGGAAAGATTAGAAAACTCATGCAAGTCAAATGTGAAGGAAATCAAATACCAGTTGAAATAACATTTAGAAATAAGAACGCAATGCTATTTATAGTAAGTACAATGACTGCTTAATTAGGTACCATGGTCTTAGAAGAGTGAAGAATTTATGTGCAAACCCATGCCAAAGTGAGTTCCCCAAATAAGAGAGGGCTCTTTAGAGTTCAGTGTTCCTGCTTCGTATTTTCCGTCAGGTACTTCGCAATAAGGCTGTGGTGGATTCCTGCTATTATAAGCAAAGCCACTCCAAAGTCTTGGGATGTTCTCAAATCCCAAAGGACTCTGTCTTTCTAGTTGGATGAAAGTGAAATCGCAGCTTATACAATAGAAAGAATGTTTTATTTTAGCAAGAGGGAGTTTCATGGAGGTTATTCAATAATAATCTTATGAACAAATAAGGGGCAAAAAAATTTGACCATAATTAGGGTTTGAAATTGAATAAAGAAACAAATACAAATATTGGGTAACATCCAAATATATTCATTATATAAAAATTGGAAGAAAGTATATGTAAGAAAGCAAAAAGTCATAGTGAAAAGATCATAGCTTTAGAATTATTCAGGTCTGGATTTATGTTCTGGCTCTGGCACTAATTAACAGGATGACCTTAGGAAAGTCAAAGAACTTTCTCAGTCTCAGTTTCTTCATCTGTAAAATAGGATTAGTGATATCTATTTCTAAGAGTTGATGAAAGAAATAAGGGGACATACTACTTAAATTTAAATAAATTTAAGTTTATTTAAATTAAGAAGTAATATGATAAATATAGAGTAGCAACATGTATAATGTTCTAAAGGGGCACAGGCTAAAAGTGAATAATTCTGTTCTGAATAGTTGGAGAAGGTTTTCTGGAGAAAATGACATTTGAGCCAGTCTTAAAAATGAGTATCAATATTTCACATTTTCAGCTTGAACAAAGATAAGAATGTATGAAAACTCTAGAGTGAAAGGTGAATGGGGACAAGGCAAAAAAAAAAAAATGAGGACTGAGAATTAAATTAGAGTTATATTTTGAAAGGCAAAATATATTTTGCTAATGATTTAGAATTTGTCTTTAGGCAGTAGGAGCTGTAGATTTTTTTTTTTTTTTTAATCAGTTTTAAGCAAAAGAATGACTCATTTAATTTCTTGTAGAAAGAAGTCTGACAACTCTTTACAAGAACTGGAGAATTTAGAGACTGGAGACAAAGGTAAATCGGCTATTGCTATAGTCCACGTGAAAAATAATAACTGCCTGGACCAAGTTTTCAGAGGCAGATCAACAGAACTTGGTTAACAGCTGGATATTAGAGAGTAAAGAGATGGGAGTTTTGATGACATGTGTAATAAGTGTTGTAGGCATAATCATCATTCTGACAGAGAAGAGGTGCAGTTTTGTGGATACAATGTTGATTTTAATTATAGACAGGTTAATTTGAGTGCTGAGGACCCATCCAAGTGGAGATGTGTAATAAATCATTATATTTTGGTCTGAAGCTCAAGAATCAGAGACAAAGATAAAAGGTAAATGAATATAAATATAACAATAACAGCAATAGCTGCTATTGATTGAGTACTGTTTGTGTGCCAGTCATGATGCTAAAAATTTTAACATGTTATTTTATTTAATTTTGTCAGTATGTTCTTGTTTAACTTGAGAAATTTCAGAGAAGCTAAATAACTATGCATAAAGTGGATTTCATTCTTTAGAGGGAAAGCGTATAAGGTCAGTTAAGAAGCTTTTAACTGTAACAGTAAGTTAAACTCTAACTCTGTAATTTATTAATTCGCATAATTAAAATGTTCAAAACTAGGGGAGGTCCAGTTGATTTGGGCCCTGAAACTCAACAATGTCTCATAAGAACCAGCTTCCATTTGATTCCTGCTCTGCCTTCTACAAATTTGCTGGTTGACCAGTTTAAATCATAGGCTGACTTTCTCCTAATTAATTTGAGTGGAGGAACATGATGTGCTAACTTGCTTAAACCTGACTTCACGTGCATCTTTGTGAACCTGCCACTGTAGCCAGGAAGGAAGATGGAATTATGCTTACTGGCAAAGGCCTAGAAGGGCCTACTCTTACTTTGGAGATATAAATATTGATTATTTTCAAACTTTAGTATTAAAAAGTTAAGTTCTTTTGGGAAGGGAAAGGGGCTGCTGGGAAGAAAAACAATATTTACCAAAAAGAGTAACCATAAAACAGGATCAAAGATGGAATTCTGGAAAGGCACCATATTTAAGGGACAGGGTAAAGAAGCACTGCCATTGCAAGAAGAATGAGAACGAGTGTTTGAGAAAGCAAAAGGAAAACCAAGGAAGAGTAATGTCTCAGATACCAAAGAAAGTATGAGTTTTGAGAGTACACTTGAGGCTAATTAATGTAAATTTCCTCAGAAAAGTTGATTTAGTTCTTGGGAAGTGATTAAGTCATTACTAATCCCATGCTATTTTAGATGAGTGGAAATAAGGATTTACAGTAATTTGATCATAAAACCTCACCTGATATTTTGCAATAATTTTCTTATGCTCTTGAAATAATCTCTGATTCTCTTTTTACCTTTAAAGAAAGAAATATGAAGACTCTGGTTCTAGGCATATTGGCATGGTCTTCATTGTGGAGGTCTCTCTGACACTCTACACTGCAAAAGTGGTCTCTGTGATGCCTTTAGACAAAGCATGATCTGCAACCCTACACCCCAAGGCCAAAGAAGGCACTCAACCTATAGCTATCCATTTCTCATGCATAAAACATTCCCTCTGAGACTAAAAAGGCAAAATAAACTCAAATTTTAATCTACTGGATGGAATTATTGACTAAAACTAAACATACAGCGTTGCTTTATGTAAAGAACATAAGTTTGCAAGGAGGGGTAACTGACAGATCAGAGTCTGAATTTGACTTCTGATGCTAGCCATGTGACCTTGACCAGGATCTTTCATCCTTTTTAGAATCAGTTTCTTGACAATAAAATGATGAAATTAGCAGTCTTGAAAATGTTTACAACATCCAATAAGAAAATATATGCATATTAACTAGCATGACACATCATAATTTTTCAATAAATGGCAATTATAAAATCTCATGTGTATATGATCTTTACAGTTCCTATTATTATCTACTATAAAATTGAGGCAGTATGAGTAGTTGCTAAGTACACATGAATGGAATCAAGTTACTTAAGTTTGAATTCCACAACCATTTTTTTTTTTATGATTGTAAGTCCTTAGACCACGGTACCATAGTTTCCTCATCTGTAAGGTAATGATAATAATAGTACTTACTCAAAGGGTTGTAAGGAGAATTAAAACATATCATAGACACATAATCCTCATGCTTTTCCCTGATGCTGGTAAATGAGCAATAACCATTAACTATATAATTACTATTGCAGAAGGTGATGATGTGGGGAGGATTTGTAGCTTGAATAGACTTTCTCAGAGATGTTTCACTTTCCAGCACATTTTTTATTGCCTGACCTCATCTCAGGAGACTGCAGGTGAGTTTCTCTTTAGTTATCTTTAGACATATAATATTGTCTAGGGCATATGATCTGGTGGATCCACACTCACCTTTGTGGCCAGTACTTGATGTACAATGTGGTAAGGATAGCAACAGCCACTTCAAAGCACTGTTGTAATAAATGAAGAATATAGCATTTTGTAACCCTCCTGATCCAAGGAAGGTTTGATTGGGACTCCATTGTACGCTCTTTGGAATTTCTGGTTCTTCCTTGGTGGGACAGAGTTTTGCATTCTCGTGGTTGACTCTACTGCTGAGATTTTTGCTTTTTCTTAATTTGTTCAGGAATATAAACACTCTTGCTTTCTCTTTCATTCTCTTGTCAGTTGTGCAATGGTTTTCTCAGAAACTCAGTCCCCTCCTTGAATATCAGGAAAGAGGAAGGGCGAGAGGCAAGGATGCCAGGGAATTAAGAGACATTCAGTAAACATAGGGCATTTAAGTGTGTATGGCAAGAATCAGTGAAGATTTGAGAGAACAAAAGAGGTCTTCACATGGCAATAATTTAAAAAATCTCTAATTAAACATTAGATATTCCTGTTGTTTAAAGTCCTCATAGTAAAGGACATTTTTACTTATCATCTCACCTTTCAACCTCAGTCTAGCTAATTCGTTGCTTTTCCTTCTTTCTCTTATCGTCTTAGTCCTTTACGACTTCATTTACAATTCTCTAATATAATTTATTTTACTCTTGATTCTTTGACTTCCACTGACATATACCCCAGGATTTTTATTTTCTCCAAAGTAAAAATATTCATATCAAAGAAGTTTTCTAAACAAATATTTTACCCTGTTACCTATGAGCAACACTTAGCACATAACATGTGCTCAGTAAATATAGCACTTAAAAATGGAGTTGAAAAATGGAGATAGTAATAATCATTATTATGATTTTACTAAAGGGAAGGACACTGATCATGGGAGGGAGACATGGTTGCAAAGCATCACTCTATTGTTTGCTTAGATAGGAGTTACTTAACTTTCTCTTCTCATCTATAAAATAAGGTAGAAACTTAGTATCTACCTCAGAGGGTAGTTATATGGATTGCATGAGAAAATATATAATTTATTTAACACTGTGCCTGAAAATACTTAACATTTAATGTATTTTAATTATTATTATTACTACTCACAAAGTATATGCTAGTTCAGTAAATACACTTTCAAATATTCAACACTCACAATCAAATATATTCATGACCTTCTTTCCAAACCCACTTCTGAATGTCTGCTACAATTGTCTGCAAAGGGGAGTCGTTTTCACTAATGAATCTACTGGGATACAGGAAAAAAATATTAGAAGATATATATATCCTAATATAAATATTATATAATATATGTTCAACATCTATGTCTTATTTCTTATTATATTAATATATAATATATAATATAAATATAATACAGATCCTTATTTATCATATCTTCTCTTAAATGTCTATATTTAAATATACTTTAGAATGTACATAGTATATTAGTACATGCAAATAATTTATAAGTAGACAAAATATACCTATATTAGAAAATTGATGGAAATTTTTTACTGATAAACTATGAAATTAAAAATAAAGTTCGGAAATCAATATATGACTTTCTTGCCACAATAATATTTAATTTACTTTAAGATACCAATTTGAAAGGCTTTAATAAAACTTTTAAAAATAGCAGTCAATATATGGTATAGGAGAGTCATAGCATGAGCCACTACTTGAGCATAATAGAGGGCCTGTATAATAATAATAATTATAACTGGTAACATTTATTAAATGCTTCTCATGCATCAGACATTGGGCTTAGCACTTTACATATATTATCTTATTTAAATCACACAAACACCTATGGTTACTATTACAGTCTGTATTTTACAGATGAGGAAACAAAGTCCTGTAGAGGAAAAGTAATTTTTGCAAAGTTACAGAACTAGAAAGTAGTAAAGTCAGGGTTTCTATTCGTGAGGTCTAGTCATTCCATACATTACAGTGCATGAGACAGTCTAGTTCTAGTAATTCTGTCACACTTGACAAAATCCAATTTTTAAAATCTGTTCATGGACCCAATCTTATTTGAGCCTCACAGCTAATCTTCGAGTTATAATTAGCCCTTTTGATGGAGAGCACCATTTCATAGAAATTGATGTATCCAAAGCAGAGGCTCATTAGTTCACTAGTCAGCAGACTCTGGGTAATCTTCGTTCTCATATATAACTGTTGCTCTCTGTGAAAACCTGAATGCTGACAGTTGAAACATCAGAGATGTGATATATTTGTCAGATGCTTACACTTTAATCTCCGAATATCAACAGGAGTGTGTCTGACATATTTTTTGTTTCTGATCAAAAGTTATTTTTTTAATGAAGTCTAAAATCTGTGAATTACTCAACTTCAAATTACTTGTGAAGTATAAATTCTCTTTCTTGTCTTAATGGTCACTAAAGTCCTTTCATCAAGTTATAACATGTTGAGTAAAGAAACAACTAACAGTTCCTTCTTGTAAAGCACAAACAGGGGATGGATTTACTATAGTTCGCTGACTAATACCCTCATTCATTTTAAGCTCCAGAGAAAACACAAGCTTGTTTTTATACTTTCATTAATAGGCACATTTACTGCAAAAGAGGTAGTCATAAATAAATATGTTATGGTAGGTATAGCATACATATTTATCTTTCTAAGTTTTCACAGTAAATATTTGCTATTAAGTAGGAAGGAAAAAAGGGAAGAATGATTCTTTGTACTTTCTGTAATTTTTGAAAGAGATCTGGAGAGATTTGTAAAAACTTTGAAAATTCCCAACACCAAAATTTCATAAGCAGAAGTAAAGTGGAGAGGAGGGCAATTGTCTTGTTCACACAGGCCTTAAACTCTTCCATCTAAAATAATGACATGATGAAAATAACTTGGCTTTGGCTTGAATGGTCAGGAAAATTATATAAATTCTCCACAATGTAGAGTTGGACCATAGCATATATATTTATAGCATATGCCTTAGCACTCTAGTATCTAGAGCAGGGGTTGGCAAACTTTATTCTATAAATGAACAGAGAGTAAATATATTAGTCTTTGTAGGCAATAAAGTCTCTGCTGTAATAATTAAGTCTGCCATTGCAGCAGGAAAGCAGCTATAGACAACAGTAAGTGAGCAGGCAGGGTTGTGTTGCAATAACGTTATCTATAAAGATAATCAATTTTGTAATTACAAATTTGTACTTAATTTATTTTTTATGGCTGAGTAATATTCCACCGTATTTATATACTACCTCTTCTTTATCTAACTGTCTATTGATGGACATTTAGGTTGTTCCGTATCTTGGCTATTGTAAAGAACTCTGCAATGAACATAGGGGTGCATATATCTTTTTGAATTAGTGTTTTGGATTTCTTTGGATAAATACCCAGAAGTGGAATTGCTGAGTCATAAGGTAGATTTACATTTATTTTTTTGAGGAACCTCCATACTGTTTTCCATAGTGACTCAATCAATTTGCACCCCCACCAACTGTACACTAGGGTTCCCTTTCTCCACACCCTCGCCAAAGCTTGTTTGTTGATTTTATTAATGATAGTCATTCTGACAGATGTGAGGTGACAAAATAGTCACGGAGATGTGAAATACGACATAGGGAATATAGTCAATAATACTGTAATAACTATGTATAGTACCAGGAGGGTACTAGACTATTTGGGGGAATCATTTTGTAAATTATATAAATATGTAATCACTATGCTGTTTTCCTGAAACTAATACAAAATAATTTTGACTGTTAACTGTAATTGAAAAAAAAAAATTAACTAAAAAGAAAAAGAAAAACAGTCAAATTGAACAAGGGTTGAATTTGTTGTGAGGGCCATAATTGATCCCTACTGGTTCCAAAAATCTTTCAACACCAATACTTTTTAATAGAGTCTACATATAACATGTTCATATGTATAAAGGTGCATGTATATACAGGTTTCCCCCTTATCTAAAGTAGAGCATTCCTATAAAACTTTCATAAGCCAAAATGGCATAAGCTGAGGAGTATCCTCTGCTTATCAAAAGTCTGCATTAGGCCACTTGGCTTTTATGAAAAACCTACGTTAGAATGGTAACAACTTTTTTGTAAAAGTGAAATTCTCTTAGGATTCTTTTCTGTTAGCAAAAACAGACATACCTATAATAATATCTCTGATGATGGAAGTCTTATTCAAATCTAATTTAGTAAACTGAATCCTTCTAAATTATTTCTCATTTTCAAATTAATTCTCTCATTTAGGTGTAATATCGATTCCATAAGGCAAGAAGGGTAAGCATTATTATGCTTTCATTTTGCAGAAGATGAAACTAATTAGTAGAACTTGAACCATGTCTCCCAAAACCCAACCATAAACTGTTCTCCTCTGGATGATTTGAAAAGTATCAATTATAGCAAATTTTGACCCTCACTCTAAGTTTATGCCCAGTTCTAAGTGCTATCATTTAGGCAATATAGACACCAGGTACACCTAAATCTGGAATTGTAGTACCGTATAATTAAGTTTTATATTCATTTCTATTTCCTAACAAATGGAGTTCAAATGTTTTGATTACAGCGTCATCTTTATTATATCTGTATCTAGAAGATTAAACATTTTTTCTCCCATATCAAACAAGGCTGGGCTTATATAGTGTTAACTCAAAGCATTTTTACATTTTTAATGGTCAAAGGGAGGCCCAGAACTGAATTAGGGGTAAGAACTATATGAAGTTGAATTACTCTAAAACATAAAACAGGAAGATTTTTATTTGATTAGTTAGCTGATGGATTTGGCTTCTGAAGAGAAAAAGAGAACAGAGGAAAGAAAAGAAAGGAGAGGGGATGACTAACCAAAATAAATGGAAAAAACAAACAAACAATTTTAAGAAAGGGGTGGCTGATATTGTTTCAAGTCCTTTGCATGTGGTGAGGTAAACAGCCCTTCTACCCCCATTTTCCCAAAGCTTTAGTAAAGTCTGCTCCATATTATAAGCCCTACACAAGTTTACATAAGTTAAGAAAAGAAGGCAGTATCCCTTTTTGCGGGGTGGCACTGTCTGAGGTTCTCTGGACAGGAAAGGAAAAAACCACACTTGGATTAAACATTTATTTTCTGAGAACGAACCACTGGGCATTTCCAGTATGGCAGTGGCCCAAAGTAATCAACTTGCTCACCAAGTGGCTTACTGATATATTTGAGCAAAAGTGCTTTTCCGGAGGCCACCCTGAGTGAGGCTGTATTGCAGCCCCTGTTTATTTTTGTCTTCCACTCCCATAGCAAGTTAATCCATCCTTAAACCAAACTTGGTCCGGCTTGTGCTCAATCCTGAATAAAAAGTTTCTATCTTATAATAGATTTCTGCTGGAATTACTGCCTTGCTTTATCATGTGGTCAGTCTAACTGAGCCCAGTTCATGATGGGAAGTTCCAAAAATATGGTCATTTGGTCTCTGTGGCTGAGCTTTCTCTCTACCAGAGTCTAGAACCCAGGAGTCACCTGCTAGGGACTGACAAATTTCTCAGTGCATCTTTTTCCACAAATGACATCTGCTAGATCATGTGACCCAAGTGGCAGTTCCACTTGCACTGTAGCTTAGATCTGCCGGAGAACTCTTTTTTCCTCTGGACCCCCATCAAAGCTGATATGTTTTCATGGTATCCAGAATGTGAGTCAGAGCATAATCTTAGGTGTGAAATGGGTTGCCCACAGAGAAAAGAGACTTCCAGGAATTAGATTTCTTGGTGGAAGAGGCAATATGCACAGTTTGTCCTTTACTTTAAGGGAATGTCCTGATGCATCCCTGACTTCTGGGCCCCTAAAATGTTTTATTAAAGTGGCAGGTCTCTAAATATTTATAGGATTTATTTACTAGCCTCTGCAGCACTTATATCTTAAACGCTTTTGCATATTAGTCACCACTAGCTTATTCTGGTCAATAATATGATGTCAATGGTGTGTTAGATCAGTGTAATATTCTGCAGGATATCAGGACTGTCCAGATCACTTCACTATATTATGACAGAGAGAAGGAGAATTAACATAACTCTGGGGTAAAACTGTGAATTTGTTGTTGTCCACTTCTGTGAATGTCAACTGTTCTGATCCTGAATCCCAATGGGATTAAAAGGATACATTCACCAAATTAATGGTCACATACCATATACTTCAAGCCATATTATATCAATCTAATCTAGCAAAAAATATCTTGTTTGACATAATAGCTCCGATTATGGTTACTCCTTGGTCAAGCTTTTGAGTCTATATCATTCTTCAAAATCCTTCTGGTTTTTACAGTAGCCCAGAGCAGCAAGTGAAATAGAACTACAAGAAGGACTCTCGCTTCTGCTTTCTTTATATCTTGTAATGTTTTAATCTTTCTTCCATCTCCCTTGGGATGGGATATTGTTTTTGATTTACTATTTTGGTCAGGTGGGGGATGCGGTTTCAGAGATTTCCACCTGGTTTCCCCAATCTACTAGCAATTACCCCACAGGCCAAGGACCCAGTGTAAAGGTTATTTCAATTGCCACCAATGTCAATTGCAAGTATACACTCATGGACTGAGAGAATGACCACCAAGTGAGTTTATGGACTTACTAGACTCACTGGAACCGGGGAACATACTGATGCCTCAGGTCTCTAGGTATTAGTGCCCTTTGAGACACTGTCTTCTATTTATGATCTCCATAACTGTCATTTACTTAAGTCCCCTTGACTACCTTTCTGACCTTGCTGTTAGTTATAACAGTTGTGACATCCTAGTTTCTGGCAGTTAAGTCTGCTATGTAACTTCTATTGCTTTAGAGCCATTATCTCCATTGTTATCAGTGAGCCAAAATCCGTGACAGCCTCTCCAGCCACCTGAGCTCAAAGATGTTGGTTCCTCTTTCTCCATCGCATCCCTACTAGCTTTGGTAAATAGTATGACTTCTAGGCATTTTGGTGAAACCCAATCCTCTTCCGGGTTTCTGGCCTTTTATATCTGTACAGCTTTCTCACATACTTGAGCATATTTCTTTCATAATAAATATTTAATTTTAAAATAGTATTAGATATAGAGAAAAGGTACAAGGATATTACAGAGTTCTCATATACCTCACAGCCAGTCTCCCCTACTGTTAACCTCTTACATTACTCTCCATAATTGTCACAACTAATTAACCAACATTATTGTTGGCTAAAGTCCATCTTTTATTTACATTTCCTTAGTTTTTACTTAATTTTTTTTTCTATTTCAGGATCTCATCCAAAATACCAGATGACATGAATTCATCATGGCTCTTTAGGCTCCTATAGACAGTGACAGTTTCTTAGACTTATCTTGTCTCTGATAACCTTGACAGTTTTGAAGAACACTTGTTTTGTTGAATGTTCCTCATTTTGTATTTAATATTTTTGATCATGGTTAGACTGGGGTCCTGAGCCATTAGACCCTTTCTCTACCATCTGTCATGGTATCTCATACACTTCAGCTTCACTCATCATAAGCTGTTAGTTTTTTCAGTCTTCTAGAAACCATTCTAGGAATGAATTTGCACCACTCCCTGGGATCCTAAACAAAGTATTAAATATTATATACCAGGAGAGTGTCCCCAAATCAGTAAACTCTCCTTTATCCAGTCTTGTGTTCTGGCTGGTGGTATTGATAACTGCAGAAAAGACAGACTCCAGAGAATTAACAAAATTGTGAGGCTTCTCTTGATATCCATAGGTGGTTGATTTTGAGAAGCAAGGGGTTTTTTGAGGGGCACATAGTAAGAAGGCGGTCCACAAAGATGCATCTCTTCTTTTTTCCTTTCTGTAGGCTCTTTTCATTGGGCTGACTTTGGGAACAAAGTTGTATTGTGCTCTCTCATTGAGTCTTCTATTCTGTGGAAAGATGGGATGTAAAATCAACTTATAGAAAGATTTCTTCCAGAATGATTCAGATCCTAAAAATTATTGAGAATGTCTCTTATTCTAATAAGTAATGCAAATTTTTCTTCACACAGAATGACTATTCCCTGGGTTGAAACTTTATAATTCACGACCTTTGGTGTGTATAGGCAGTAATATCTTGTTACTAGATAAAATAATGCTTGAGAAAAGCCAAGTTCAAAAATAAATATACAACCGAAAGAAAAAATAGGCCTGTTTATGTGTAAATTGCTTAGTAAAAGATTTTAAAATTTTGATGAAGATTTTCTTATAAGTTGTGTATTTATAAGCTTTATATCTTCAGTTGTCAGACTATTTATTGAGTTATCATTTATTGAACCAAACCTGTATGCCTGATACTACATTAAATACTTTAAAAGCATTATTTTATTTAATCTTCACAACTACCCTTCATAGCATTATTTCCATTTGACAGCAGAGGAAATGAAGTCTCAATGTTTTCATAACTTTCCTCAATACTTAGTGTGGAGCAGAGCTTGGAAAAAAAATCTAGATTTGACCAAAGCCATGATCTGTCCACCTTGATACCCTGTCTTCTTAAAACTAAATATTTACTTCTGCCTTACAAAGTTACTAATTGATATTTAAAAGCCCCCCCCCCCTTTTTTTAATTTTATGCCAGATTTTTCCCCTCTTGACAGTGAGGTTGACTTTAATCCAATTGGCCTTTGAAGCATTCTTATTCTTTAGTGACTAAAAATAAACACATTAAAAAGGCTTAGTGGCACAATTCAGGGCATCAAAACATATCAGATGCAGTATATAGGTTTTCTTCCACCTGAGTGGGAATGCTGCGTATGTATGGGAGGATTCTTTTTCACAAGATGTTGGAGAATATGCCCATTCCTGATTTCAAGCATTTCACCAGTGGAGACATTGCCAGGGAGTGGGGGCTATAAAGCAGAACATTTGGAACCTCCTGTGATCAGAAACAAAGTACCAATCACGCGCCTTAGAGTTGGCCAGAGGCAACTGCAGTAAGTCAGCTCAATTTATTCTTCCTTTCTAGGGCCTGACATATCCTTTGTAGACATATGTCTTGGTTTGTTTGGGACAGCCTCAATTTATATCTCTGCCCCAGTATTATAGCACTACTCTTTTCAATGTCAGTGTTCTCAATTAAGATGATGAATTATAAATTATACGATGTTTTTAGTTATAGACGACAACCTTCCTATCTTTCCATCACCACATCTCTACTAGATTATAGGTATCTTGAGAGTATGAAGCTTTCATTTGTTTTTGCATAGCTCCTTAGCGCTTAGCTTTGAATTTTTTTACATAGCTCGTACTCAACACTTGTTTTATTAAATCGATTCTCATATTAATTCTCCCATAATCAAAAAGAAAGCAACTAATATGTATAGAAAAATTAGCGTGTAGTAGACAAAGTCTTAGGCACTGATTTGTATTATCTCTCTTGGTACTCATAACTACCCTCAAAAGTATTCCTAGCTTACCTAAGAGGAAACTCAGAGAGATCAAAGTTATGTAGTTAGTAAATAATATAACAAAAAATGCAGTTCAGTTCTATTGATGACTAAGATGAAGATTCTATAATTATTCTCCATTCTTTCCCCTGACTGCATATACCAGTATCCTTGTATAATGCTTTTACAGTTTATAATACATAATAGCATGGAAACCTCAAAACAGCCTTTTGAAGTAAGCTGTATTATATTCATTTTAACAAATGTTTTTGTTTCTGTTTAACTCAAAATCATGCTGCAGATCAGCAATAGAACTATGCTCAGATTCAATTCTTTCACTTTAAATCCCAAATTCCTTTGATCCAATATATATATATATATATATATATATATATATATATATATATATATATATATATATATATATATGTTTTTAATATTGAAAATGGAGAAATAGCTCACCTGGTGATAGTCTTAGCATTTTAGGATTAATTGCACATTCCCACTCCATCCAACCCTTCTTCCTCAGGAATACTACATCCAGCCTTTTCATTGATATAGATCATGAATTCTTAAAAATAAAAACAGTGCATTTATTTGTCTTGCAAGGTATTTTTCTGAAGTTGTTATAAAAGTGCTTATAATTAAAAATTTCACAGTATATCCCTCTCATTTGATAATTTTTGCTACCAACCCAGGCTTTCCTGGGTTGGTAGCAAAAATTAGAAAAACATTAACTATCCCAGACAGATCTCACAGATCTCAAACAAAGTTTAATAATTTGAAAAGATACTTGGCAGTGTCAAGGAGTGGGACTTTGAACTTGAAATGTAGTATGTAAACACATACTATAATTTCGTCCATACATAGATATATTTTAAAATAAGTGGAAATTATCTTCTTCAACTTATGTTCGTCCCATGAAGGCACTGATATTGTAAATGGTTCATAAACTTTTCTTTCTAATCTTCTAGAATTTTAAAATATAGTACACAGAAGGATCATTTGCAAATGTGTTTTCTTACATTCTTTTCCAAGTTCTAGTTATGATATTCCACAACGTTTTTTCTTCATGAGGGGAAAACTGCAATAACATTGATTTGGAAAGCTCAACACATTTGTAAACTAGGCCATACACTTGCTTTTTTAGAGTAAAAAAGGACAAGAAGTTATTTAGAAATTATAATGGCTGCAAATATCTACAGTTTCACAAAACAAAGTCAGCTTCAGGCTTGCCTGACGGATTTCAGTGGAGCTAGAATTTTTAGCACTTTTATAAGAACATTCCTATCCCAAAACAGAAGAGTCGATTTAAAAAGAAAAAAAAAAAATGAAATGAAGTATAAAGTAGTTGACACATATCCCTAATACTCAAAACAATTCAGTAAAAAGGGATCATTTCTATTTTAAAGATGAGCAATTGAGTATCAAAGAACAAACTAACTCATTAAGGTGATAAAATTAGTAAATGTCTGAGCAAAAATTTGAGCTTAGCTCTGACTCAAATCCTTTAGTTCTCTTTATTAGTAAATAATAAAAGCTTCTACTTATTGACATGTGAGTATGCATCAATCACTTGATTATGAAATTTAAGTTTGTTAAATTATTCCAAAACCATAAGCAGAAACACCAAAAGCAAGCTTCGATTAAAAAGAAAAAGATATACAAATGAAACAAAATAAATTTCAGTCTCCTAGCAAGGGAGGACTAGCTAAAAGTCTTTATATGGAAATTGTATAGATATGCCTATAGAGCATCTGCAGAAATTTATGGTGGCAAAATGCACCAACTTATTCTAAACCCTCCCCCCGCCACCATGCTGCCCACCATGCCTTGTGTATGACTTAGGTATTATCTTGAGTTTCATGATGAAGAAATAAAGACATCAAGTAAATCTCTCAAAGTCAAAGTTGGTAGAAGACTGAGATGAAATTTGAATTCAGGGTTTTTTCTTTTGCTTGTAATGTATGACTAAGCATTTCACATTAATTTAAACTGTTTCTAAACAAGCACCTGGAAAACTGAATCCTCATGGGAATTACTTTTATGAGGAATTTTCAATGTATCATGAACCAAAAGATGACACTATCCAAGGCCTGCCAGTTTAATAGTGAGGAAATCAAGTCTTAGAATAAAGTTAGGAAGTATGGAATT
This sequence comes from Pteropus vampyrus, assembly GCF_000151845.1. Taxonomy (NCBI): domain Eukaryota; kingdom Metazoa; phylum Chordata; class Mammalia; order Chiroptera; family Pteropodidae; genus Pteropus; species Pteropus vampyrus. The sequence continues at coordinate 4,845,621 of NW_011888857.1, forward strand.
AGAATAGAATTTCAAAGAATTATTTCTTAGAGTAAAATTCCAAAAGATACACAAACAGATATTACTGAGAGACTCAGCACTCGAAGAACAGTGAGTGACCAGTGTGAGAGGAGATCCATGATTACTATCTGAATCTCTTAAGAAGAAGGACAACAATATCTTTGATTTGTCACTAAACACTCTAGAACATAATTTTATAAATCCTGGCTTTTAATGAGTCACTGTGGAAAAACTATACATTATATTTACCATGCACAACACATTTTTGCAAAGTTTTTTTTTTTGATGTTGCCTTTGAGGCAAGGACATATTTATATGTATATTTTTAGTGATGACAACTATACGGTAAATTTCAGTTTAAAAATAGGCAAAAGTCATTCATAGTGGGGCTAGTGATAGCAGGAGTGGCACAAAGAACAGTGAAATTGATAGGAAGTGAGAGACTAAAGAGTTTTCATGGTAACTGATAAAATGCATCAGAGCTTGCCATATTGAGTGTTTGAGTACCTTTCCAAAGAATCTAAATAATAAGTCACTCACTTTAAAACATGTTTGAATTCAATTGAAATTTTATTTGTTGAATGATAAGGTACATGAGAATATGACAATATCATAGATCGACTCCAGAGACCTTGGTTATCACTACTCTATTTCACTGGAGATGTGTTGATTATGAATGTTGAGGTTGACAGGTAGACCTAGATTTTTCTCTAAGATATTTGAACAGCCTCCTCATCAAAGTTAGAAAAAGTAAGTAAGCTGAAATTATCTTTGTAAGAAATAGTACAAAAACCCACATAGAATTTAGAGTCACTCAGGCTGACTTCAGTCTAAACCCACCACTTAGTAGTTATATATCTTCATCTTGACCTTGGACAAAGCACTTTTATCTGCAATCTTTTTCATTTGTAAAATGAGACTATTGACACTCATTTGTGCAGATTTTTATAGTCATATGAAGTCCAAAATGTTATATTAAAGTGTCAGCACACAGTACATTTGTCCTCTTCTGAAGCTTATTCAAAAGTTCTACCTTAATGCTGAGAAGCCTGAACCAAACAAGAAATTCTTTCCCTTTATGCTTATTTAACAAAATCAAGCTCCCATAGATCATGCTGGTGGTTTTCTCCTTTGCCATTCAATAATGGAGGGATTGCTCAGAACCTAAGGACAAGCAGCAAAGAACCTTGATCCTCACACTCAATTGCCTTCCCAACTAGATAGTTCATTTAAATGCTCTACTTATTACTCTAGAGTTGTACTGCCTTTAGTCTATTTTAATATTAAATAATGGTCTCTGCAGGACTCTGTTATTTGCCTTTAAAGTTGTGAGTCACTATCTCTTCATATTTGTTAAGCGTATGTGGAACGAGTGAATAGTTTTAACTGCAGTCACATTTAGCTGCAATGAATCTGATAGGATAAAATGCCATTTTCTGTTTTTATTTAGATGAGAACATGTGTTTAGAGATAGATAAATATTTCAGCTTTAAAAAAAAAAAGCTTAGAAATTTTTTTCTTAGTTTTTCTTTTTTCCCTAGTAAAATAAGAATTTAACATAGATTATAAAGATAGAAGAGACCCCATGAATTTATATAATTTAGTTTAATTTATTGAGGAAATTTTAGGTACTGAGAGTAACTCAGAGAACAAAATAAAGACCTTTAAGAGTTTACATCCTTGTGGAAGAATGTTAACATATGAAATAACATATAGTACATAAGTAGGAGATACATTTTATTGGAAAAAAGTAGAAAAGAAGATTTGGAATGTGGTTGTTTGCAATTTAAATAGGTTGGTCAAAGAAGATCATATCTGAACAGACTTGAAAAGTTTATTTAGTTACTTACATTAGTCTAACTATCTAATTATTTATATGATATACCATCACTTTTATAATTGTGGTCGTTTACAACCAGAGACGTTAGTAACATGTCTAACATCACAAAATGGCTTAGTAAGAGGGTGGACAAAGAGACTTGCTTGGTCTTTTGTTTCGGGTAAAGGATGTTTTCCACTACATCACACCAGGGCTTAGGGAACAAATATTTTTTAGTGACAATACGTGAATGAAAAATAAGTGTCAAGTCCTGAGTGTCTCAAATTCTCCAGCCTTCTCAGGTCATTCTTTCTTTTAATATGAGAGAGAAAGACAGAGAGAGGGAGTAGGGGAGGGGGAGAGGGAGAGGCAGAGGCAGAGGGAGAGA
>NW_011888857.1:4847959-4861171 GCF_000151845.1 Pteropus vampyrus
AAAGAAAGAAAGAAAGAAAGAAAGAAAGAAAGAAAGAAAGAAAGAAAGAAAGAAAGAAAGAAAGAAAGAAAGAAAGAAAGAAAGAAAAGAAAGGAGGGAAGGAGGGAGGGAGAGAGGAAGGAAGGAAGGAAAGAAGGAAGGAAGGAAGGAAAGAAGGAAGGAAGAAAGACAAGAAAGCTCAGTCTTCTGACTTTGATAGAATAAGATTCCAAATGGTCTTCTTCCCCACTTCAACCTCAAAGATCATAAAGATTCTCAGGAGGTCTTTCTCCAATTTTTGTTTCTTCTGACTTCACAATCTTTCCTATCTGTTTTACTTCCTCCAACAGTTTTCCTTCCTCATTCCCCATTTTGAGCCAAAAGATAAACACAAACTTCTTTCCCTTAAATTTAAACATGAAACACAAGACCAGTGATATAGCAGGTTTTCCCTAAAGGTTGGGGTAAAGAAGGGAATTATGCTCTCACACATGACAAAAATGTCACATTTATCGGGGGATCTAATGTACGGCATGGTAACTATAGTTAAAAATGCTGTATTATATACTACTTGAAAGTTCTAAGAGTAGATCTTAAAAATTCTCACTCCCTGCCCCCACTAAAGATAATTATGTGAAATGATAGAAGTATTAACTAACCCTATTGTGGTATTCATTTTGTAATATGTATGTGTATAAAATCATCATGGGTATACCTTGAACTTACACAATGTTGTATGTCACTTAAATTCAAAATAAAGCTGGAAAAAAATTAACATTTAGTATTAATTATTCCCATTGTTAAAATCCCTTTGGCTCTCCCTTACACTCATATATTCTCACTGATTTTGAAAAATTTTCCTGCCACTAGCCAGAGTCTTGAGCCATTTCTTTGTCTTCACTCTTACACCAAGTCTCCAACATCATTCTTATGGATGAAAAAAAAAGTCTGTTAATATGCAGGCAGAGTTCTGTTGTCTTCACAGTTTTCTCTTTGGACCTACCATTTCTATACTTATAAAAGTACCAGCCAATCAAGAGACCACTATTGTGGGTCACGTCTTTTACAACTCTAGATTTGCAGTTTTTTGCTTTTATGATAGAATTATTTGATATGGTCATATCTCATCAGTCTCTACAAGCAGAAGTAAGCATTATAGGGAATTATCTTTTCAAAATAGGAATTATTCAGAATCCCTTGGAAGGCAGAAATGGCTATCGTCCCTTTGCAGTTTGCAAAAAAGCAACAATTTCTGTTCAGCTATAACTTGTCATCAGTTTGTCACCTAGGGATTTGTTTGATATGCTCATTAAGAGAAGAATTCTGTTGGGGAGACACCTTTCACTACCCAATTTAAGTAGCTTATCTACATTGTGGAATGTTCTTTGAGATACCCTCGATAAAGTCCACTGAATTTTAGAAAATCATCATGTAATATTACAGTAGATTAATCTTTCTGAGGCACAGTATGGATCTTACCATTTCCTTGTTTAAAATCAAAACAAAACAAAAAAACAGACATTTTAACCCACTGCTCTACTCTTATTCCCACTGGCTTTCAGAACAGATGAGAAAAGGGTAATCTAGTGATAGTGCAGTCTCAGAATGGCCAAGGCCTGTCCATGTAAATTTTTTCCTCCTTTCTATCCCAGGCCAAAATAAACACGGTGTGCGTAGTCCACTATTAACAGCATTGCAACAATGATGTCTTTACTTTAGATGCCCTATCTTTCCAGTTCTCTATCCTTTCCTCTCCTTGGTAGCATTCAACATCCTCAGACTCTCTCATTATGACTTGCTCTATACAAACTGCAGAACTATTTTACACTACAGAGATTATTAATGATAACAATTACAAATCTAAGTTATTAGGCAGGTAAGTAATTGTATGGATAGTGGGGTCTTGTTAGGGAAGTGTGTGTGTGTGTGTGTGTGTGTGTGTGTGTGTGTGTGTGTGTGTTTCAATGGGAAAGAACAAGAGAAATTGAAGACATGGAATGCTATGAAAGCCTCTCTTTTATACATTTTCCTCAAAGCATGAAAATATAGAAAATAACTGAGAATTAAATTAATACATTGATGCTTTGCTTATAATCAGCAAAATGTTGGAAGCAAGAAATACTTTATTATGAGAGGCATGAAGTTTCCTTCACATCCCAGATCATTAGCTGATCTGCTTCCTCACTGTTCTGAAATCCAAGACTAATTGAAATCATGTAGACAATACTGTTTCTTGACAAAAGTTAATTAAAACCAGCAGTACTCATCAAGTCTGCAAGTACAATTTCTGGTATTTACCCTTGGAACATCACTAATATAGCAATAGTGTTTTGAATAGTATACTATTCATGTGATTTGTACTTGTTGTTTACATGCCTTGTGGATTCAATATTAACACTTAGGTGGTGTTAATATTAAAACATAAAGTAACCAAGCCTCTGAAAGCCAGAGTTCTGATTTTCTGCTGAGACCATTATAAACAAAAACCTGTTGTATAATTAGAATACCTCAGGAGAAAAATAATCAAAAGCCTTAGGTTAAGTTAAAAATATTAAAGACCTACTTTTCTGTTAACACTGATCATATCAACTGTGCACAGTTAGAGGAGGAATTTAAACAGATCACAGATAGCTCCTGACAGAGTTTTTGCATGTTTATTTGTAACTAAAAGCATAATTCGGCTGTCAAAGCTTTCTATGGCCTAATTCAAATTCATGGAGCAAAGTAGGGGGAAAAGACAGTATCCAGACTAAATAAATAATCAAAGATTTATTCAGTTACCTAGATCTCAAAAAACAAACTTAAGAGTTTCTTCTGTTTGATAGGAAAGATTTCTGGCCTTGGGCATCATGGATAATTTTTGTTTTCTTTTGCTTTTAAATTATGTTTTAATTTGCAACAATAGCTACTCTTCATTGGACTCCAGGAACAAAGACTTTGGCCTCTGTCATCTACAACATCTGACCAACTCATGCAGACATCAAACATATAAATAGAGATTCTTTAAAATAGTTGAGGGTACTTGCAGAGTACAAAGTAAGTACTAAGGGAGGCTGCTTCCTACAGGAGTTGGGAGGGGATGGGGAGCAGAAAATGTGAGTATGGAAAGGCTCCATGGAGCAGAGGAGACATGAACTAGATCTTATGGATAGACAGGCTTTGTAGAGGTGGGGGTTGGGGAAGACCATTGAGAAGAAAAGAGAAGCATAAACGACATAGAGAAATTGCCCCCAAAGGCTTGCTGGAGATACTTCAGAACAATCAACAGAGTCTAGAGTCTAACAAGAGCAGAAACACGAACCTATAACTGGATTTTCATCTTCCTTTTCTCATTTGTCCTGGTCCTAATTCTAACTAAGCTTCTGGCTACAAGTGTTATAAACTGGTCAAAGTAAAAGAGAGATGGCAAAGATAAACGAGGGGATTACAAACAATTTATTAATGATTGGCAAATTCATTTTTCGAGGCCTAGAGTCAAGAGAGAATCAACTGTTATGTTCAGTAAGGCTCCCCTGTAAGCATAAATAATAGCCAATAAGGCAAATATTATTATCTTTTATTTTGCAGATCAAGTGAAAGGGGTCAAGAAGTCTGAGACACCTAAAGGCTCAAGAAAACCCTGTGAGGTTATTCTCCTGGTCACTTGAGGCTCAGAAAGATTAAAAGGTTTGTTAACAATAACACAGCTCTGTGAAGGTTGAACTAACTTAAGCAAAGTTCTCCTGATTCTTTGCTCCTTTCTCTTCACGCCCACTGCCTTAGGCAATTGCAGGTCCACACCCTCTACCCTCCCTTATGCAGGAGAAAGACACCATTGGGGATTGTGTTTGCATTTTACAGATTCCATTTCACTAATTTAGAATGCTGAGGTGGTCAGCTTGTATCACTTCTGTTTCCCAGTAATGTTTAACCTTAAGTTAAAAAAAAAAAATCTAGGAGATAAAAGAGCATGTTTTCTGGCAAGTCCATTCCTTCCCCAGGGGTTATTAATTTCAGAACACATCTGAATTCCTTCTCTGTGGTATAGGCTTGAGTAGAGGAACAGACAGCTCCTGGTCAGGGTCAGATTTCAAATTTTTATTTGTTGGTACCAATACCATTACTAGGTTCTTCTCTGTAGTCAACTATTGAGATCTTCTCTGAATACAACTTGGTGTCTGAAGATCCACAAAGGAGCCTCTGGTCATCATTCTCTTCACAGAATCACAGTCTTCTCTCTCAGCAAAGCATCTGCTGTACTCAGCTTTGCCTTGAGAAACAACTCTTTCCCTGAGACCTGGTTGAGAGCAGTTCTCTGGTGCCATACTTGCCAGCATGGAGGTGAAGAACTTTGTAGTTTGGGATTATGTCGTCTTTGCAGCCCTCTTTATCATTTCCTCTGGAATAGGGGTGTTCTTTGCTATTAAAGAGAGAAAAAAGATGACTTCCACGGAGTTCCTGGTTGGAGGAAGGCAAATGAGCTTTGGCCCTGTGGCGTTGTCCCTGACAGCCAGCTTTATGTCAGCTGTCACTGTCCTGGGAGCCCCTTCCGAGGTCTATCGCTTTGGAGCCTCCTTCCTGATCTTCGTGATTCCGTATGCTTTTGTCATCATCCTCACATCAGAGCTCTTTCTGCCTGTGTTCTACAGATCTGGCATCACCAGCACTTATGAGGTAAGGCAACGACTCCCTTATTCTTTTCTTTGGGTGAGTTGCTATTTTCTCTTCACTTAAACATTTCGCTGTTATTGTTGTTATTTTTGCCTTTTTCTCTAAAAGATGACAACACATGGTAGTTGAAAAACACTCACCTATTTTCAGAATAATTACATATTACAGGAAGAAAAGTTACAGTGTTATTGGGAAAAGTTTAAGCTTTGGATACAGACACACCTGTTCTTTCATCTGTAAAATGGAAATAATGAAGTCGACCCCAGAGGCTATTTCAATAAATAAATAAATGAGAACCTGTACAGGCACATCAAATGCATTGCCTAACTTGTAAGAGATTTTCAGTGAAAGAGAGCTGATGTTATTATTTGTATTATTATTAACATCATTCTTAAAATCATGCAGAAAATATACCGTGATTATAGTCATTTCCTGGTAAGAAAACAAAGATAGTACAGATAAAATGACTTAGTCAAGATTGTACAGTGGATAAAACCTACTGAGAACCCATTTTTGTCTGTATCTCTTTCCATCAGATAGTAGAGCTGAGCACTTTAATACAAATTATTACTATCCGCCAATTTTTAGTAGGGAAATGGTAATGTTTTTGAAAAATTAGAAAATATTTTAATGGGGAGGAATTCCTAAATGATACAAATATGGGGATTATTTTAATGAGAAGAAAATGAGGCAGCAGTGTTTCACTTTGCAATTATTTCAATAAAAATATCACATTAAAAATTTAATTTGCATGTTCAATTATTAATCGGTTTGTATGAAAAAGGTATTTATTTTCCTTATCCAACATCAACCCTACTAAGTCATAACAGAAACTCTTAACAGATCTGTTTTTTTTCTTTTTTTTAAAAAAAAATTCTACAAGCTAAATGATAGTAAAGGATTACTCTAGACTTCAAAAGCCTTTCAGGAAAATGAATACTTTCTAGATGTTTTATCCATTAAGCCTCTGCTATGTTCTAGACACACTTATAGGCCCTGGAGATATAACACTGGACCTAATTGCTACCCTCATGGAGTTTACTTTAGAGCAGAGAAGGGTAGTCAGTAAATATACTATATAAACAATAATAATGGAAATTTATGTTATTTTACTGTGTATTAAGTAGTGCTCTAAGTACTTTACATGTATTAACTCATTTGGCCTTAAAAATAATCTTTTAGGTAGGTACTAATATTATCATCCCTATTTAACACTAGGAAACTGAGGCACACAGTTAAGTAACTTGTTTAGTGTAACACAGCAAGCAGTGGCAGTTTTTAAAACCTGGCAATCTAACTTTGGAGATCATATGCTGAATCAATATGCTATCCTGCCTTACTAAATATGATAGAAGAAAAGTAGATAGGATAAGGTAGAGAGAAGGAGTTCTGGTTTGGGTAGAGAATGTCAAGAATTCACATAGGGTGGTTGAGTTAGTCTTCAATGATAATAAGGCAGTTAAGTGGAGACTTGGAGAAAGCAAGAGATTACATAATACATGGGAAGAACATTCCAGGCTGAAGGAGCCACAAAAGGCCCTAAAAGAAGAGTGTAATTGGCATATTCGAAGGACAGCAAAGATATCAGGTGCTCAGAAGATATCAGGTGCTCAGAGACAGATGAGATCAAAGAGGTGAGAAGCCACAGTTACATTGGGTAGCACTTCCAGTGGGTATGCTGTCAGACAGAGGGAGTCCTTTGTATATCTGTGGGGCAATTTGATTGCCACAGTGACTGACTGAGGTGTGGAGAAGGACGAATAGGATTTAGGAAGCAGGGGTAGGGACACCAGATATCTTGTAGTGTGTAAGATGCACATATACAATGAGTAATTGTACCATAGGCTTAATAATGTCCTCATGCTTAAGACCTATTGCAAATATAAATTAGTAGCTTAAAATAAGAAGTTATACAAACACTATAAATTAGTATATTTTTCCCAAATTAAAATGAAATAAAAACATTGTCTAGAAATTATTTAAAAATTTACTGAGTAATCCATCTGTTCCATTTGTGTTAAATTCCTACTTAACTGTAACTGGGTTTAGTAAAGTGATTTAGTTGCTATATTAAACCAGCTGCAGATATGTAACTGGAGATTCGAGATTCCTTTTTAATTGTTAAATTAGTACAGATATAAAAAAACATTTGTAATATCAGTGCCTACATGGGACAAACATGGATTGAAGAAGCTAATTGCCTTTGTTTTAAAATATATCTATGTATGAGAATACCTATAGGATGACGTTATAATATGCGAACTTAATTTATAAAATTTGTTGCCCTCTATATGTTATTAAATTTTTAATATCCTAATAATAAGAAATCAATATTATATAAAGTATATATGAAGATATTTTGGGATTGCCTCTTGCATTGTAAGAATGGGCAGTGTTGCATAGGGGTTAAAAACATAGGCTCCAGACTCAGTCTATTTGGCTTTGAATGCTAGCTCTGACACCTGCTATCTGCACAACTTTGAGAAAATGACCTCACTTCTCTGTATCTGATTTTGACATACGTAAAAGAGTGATAATGAAAGCATTTATCTCAAAGGATGTCTGTGAGGAATTAATGAGATATTATATGCAAATATTTTTACCACAGCCTAGCAAATGGTAAATGCCACATAAGAGTTTTGTATTATTGTTGCTGTTGTTGTTTATACCACAACTCAATCCCTCCGTAGAAGCTCAAATTCATATTTCTTTGTCCCCCCCACCCCATTCCCTGTTATCTATCCATAGATACTCTTTCTAGGATCTTTTTAAGTACTAAAGACTAAAAGAGGTAGAGTCTTATTTCCCCACCCCTTGAATCTGGCCTTGTGATTTGCTTTGACCAACAGAGTGTGGCAGAAGTGATACATGGGGCCTAGGCCTCACTAGGCTCATAGGTTCTACCTTTGCTCTCCTGGAATGTTCTCCTGATGCTGCCATGTCATGTAGCTAGCCCAGTGGGTCTATCTTTCAGAGCATAAGTGGAAACCTACAGGAAGATAGAGGCCCCCTAGCCAGCAGCCAGCACCAACTACCAGACATGTCAGTGAGGCCATCTTAAACCTTCTCACCCAGCCGATCTTCCAGTTGATTGCACCCACACGAGAGTCCTGGGGAAACAAGTAGAGGAATCACCTAGCCAATCTTCAAAATTATGAGAAATAATAAATCCTTGATTTTTAAGTCTTTGAGTTTGGGGGTGGATATTATACAGCAATATCCTACTGATTTAAATGTTTTGATATACAATGGTATTTCAAGCGTAAGATATGCCATCTGTGTTACTTTATCGCTCTCCTGTCCCATGTCAAAGCATAAGGAATTGTTCTCACCCTCAAGTTATAAATTAGGATCAGCTCATTTACAATATCATACATTTTCATTAGTTCCACTTGGACAATTTATAATTAGTCTCATCATGTTGTCTCACTTAAGTTACTGTTATTTTCTTATACCTCTTATCACCCATAATAAATCCAGTCTGTTATTATTTACTCTTAATACTAGATTAGAGGCTGGTGTCTACCTGTTCTCTCATTTTCCTTGAACTTTTTAAACTAAATGTCTTCTGAACTACTTACTTCTTTTTAATCCAAGCTTTTTCATTGTGACAATGCACAGGGTACCACTTTTCTATATCTTTTTTTTTTTTTTACAGTGGTTTAAGCATTATAGATTACTTTTTTTTTTATAAATGGCTTTCTTTTTAATTTTCCTTTAAATTACATTATTAGTATTATAGTAGTTATATTTAAATTTGGGGAAATTAGTGTGTAAGTATAAGATATCATTATTGAATATTATTTTAATATAGTAATGATGTTATAATATGTTTGTTGTGGAATAAATATTTAGGGTCTGATAGGGTCTGAACCAATGTTATGAAACCTTTTAGGTCATTGTAAGGATTGGCTTTTACTCTTTGTCATATGGGTTATTACAGTGTTTGGGCAGAGGATTTTTAGTATTACACTAGCTGAATGTAGAGAATGATTATGGGGTTTGACTACTGAAGCAGAGGGGTCTAGTTAGGAAGCTATTGCTGTAATCTAGGAAAGAGATGATGGTATTAGAGTGGCAACAGAGGAGATGATGCAAGTAGATATATTTTGAAAGTGGGAGGTAGGCACTAGGATTATTTTATGAACTGGATGTGAGCAGTGAGAGAAAGAAAGGAGTAAAATATAGTTCCATGTTATCTGGGCTTGAATCAACATGAAAAGTGGACTTGCTATTTCCTGAGATGGAAAAGAATGTGGCTAGATTAAGTGTGGGGTTTTGAAAATAATCTAACATGATGATGATAAATGTTACCTGTGAAGGGTTGAGCTTTCATTTTACTTTTGACTATAGTAATAGCTATATACATACCAAAGATGACCATTGAGAGTGAGTGAGCAAATACACTGACAGATGTATGAATACATCCATGATACGAGAGACTTTTCCAACTGCATAATCCTACCCCTGAAAGGATGAGTGAATACATCCTTTCAGGGGTAGGATTATGCAGTTGGAAAAGTCTCTCGTATCATGGATAAGAAACCAGGGGCTTAGATCAAGGAGCAAGATAGTGGCAAATCACAAACTAAAATTCAAGGAGTCTTATTTCTGGTTCAGTTTTTTTCTTTTTCAAAATATTTTTCAACATACTGTCTCTTTAGTTTGACTTAAGGTAGGAAGAGCATAGATGAGGCAGTAGAGGGTTTAGAATATCAAGCTGAGATGTGCACGTTATGCCAATGATAAGAGAATCATTGGAAATTTTGAGAAAAAGAGTAGCATACATGATCAGAATTCTGTTTAGAATGTGGCTGATGTGTGGTTGATGGAATGGGTGGGAAGGATTGGAATTTGGGAGATCAATTGGGAGCTACCGCAGTAATCTGGAAAGATGAAATGAAGGACTGAAGTAAATCTGGGAGCTATGGAGATATAAAAGGAAACAATGGCTTCAGTATATCCAGTAGGAGACCCCTGGGTAGAAAGCCAGAAGGAAAACCCCGGGGTTTTTATCCAAGCAACTCATTTATCTTCTCTGACCATCATGAGAAGCTTGAACAAGAATTGATCTTTAATGTATTTTTGACTTAAAACAATCTATACATTTGTCCTATTCTTCCAAGTATGTATAGCATGAAATCACATTATAAGTCCAAAGCACTAAACTCAGAGGAATATCAAGAAAAAAAGAACCTTCTTAGCAGTTCTTATTTGAAACTCACTGACTTTGCATATTTTTCTCTTTGTTCTTTCTAGTACTTGCAACTACGATTCAACAAACCAGTTCGCTATGCAGCAACAGTTATCTACATTGTGCAGACGGTAAGAGTAAGGGCTGTTGCTGATGTAATGTGGGGTGATAAGATACAGATTTGTTTATTTCAGGGGATAGTTAACTCAATTAAAGGAGAAGCTTAATAGCAAGCTTCTGAATTGCTGTATGAGTCACAAAAATAAAGCTCTGAAAGTAATGCAAATGAGTTACTTGGTTTTGCCCACATGGTTCCACATACTCCATTTGATTTCTGTTCATTTGTTTGTTTCTTTTGTTTTTTAAGAGGAAATTACTTTTTTTCAGGGATAACGTTTTCCAGATATATGATTACATCAAGAGCTGTACATTGCATATACCCACATGTATGTCATAAACCGTAAAGGAAAAAAAAAACATTTTCTTAAAATTTATTTAAATTGTTATTTAACCTGTGCAATTTGCTTTGGATATGAAGCTAAAAAATGATCTGTTCATTGGGTTTTTTTCTTCCTCCCTCCCTCCCTCCTTCCCTTACACCTTCTTTCTTCCTTCCTTCCTTCCTTCCTTCCTTCCTTCCTTCCTTCCTTCCTTCCTTCCTCCCTCCCTCCCTCCCTCCCTTCCTTCCTTCCTTTCTTCCTTCCTTCCTTTCGTTTCTTTCTTCTTACTAGTTAACTGAGTTGAACCAGAAATACCCATTCTGCTGAAAATTATTTTAAGACAATATATTCACCAGTATTCCCATTTTCCTTTTGGGACTCTATTCTCGCCTCCCAGTTTCTGGGGTGCCTTCACATAGCCTCAGGTTTGCCTGTGGCACACCATTTGTGTGTTTCCTACAACTCATGAAGTACTTTCTGCTAAAAGATAACCTTACTCCCATTTTTTTAAACCAAAATTCCCACTCATTGACTGAAGGATCTGAGATACAGAAAAAGAGGAAAACAATGTTTATTGACCTATCCATAGGTATTTGCCTTTTAAAACTCCCACACAAATCTTTAAATGGTGAAATTCTATTTAAAATAAAATGGGACTGCACCTGCTTTCTTCCGTGTTGTGGTTGTGATTCTGCAAGTTAGAAGGTCTACTCACTGGGTAGACCAACGTAGGTCACCTACGTTATTAGTCTTCTCTGCACAGTGCTTTCTCCTCACAGATGCTTTCCATCTCCACTTTGAAATTCATATTTCACCAAACTGCTAAATCATATTTGTATCATTATGATATATGCATGAGGGGAGAAGAGTAGAGAGAGGACGAAAAAATACTTACCTTGAAGCCTATTTTTCTAACCTTCAGAAATATACCAAATCCAGACATAAAATCTCATAATTTGCAGTGATCTTAAAAGCCCAACCCTCTTCCTCCATCTAATGCTTATATCCCTTCTGCATTCCTATATGCTTGTATCCCTTAGTTATACGAATTCCCCAAATTCAAAAATAGAGTGGATAGGAATGAAATGTTTGCTAAACAAGTTGAAGGACATGCATCTCTAAGGTCTATAAAGAAATTTCTAGGCCACTTTCCCTTTTATGTCACTTTTCTCACTGTTCGCCTAATTCTTGTTTCTCCATCAGATTCTCTACACAGGAGTGGTGGTGTATGCTCCTGCTCTGGCACTCAATCAAGGTGAGTTATTTTGGGTACATTGCACTATGTTTATGCCTGTATTCTCACCTTGAGAATTATAAAACATCTTGGGCAGACATTCCTTTGTTTAGAGTGCTCTGAATTACTGTAGGGGTCACAAAAATAAAGCTCTGAAAGTAATGCAAACAATGAGTTACTTGATTTTGCCCACATGGTTTCAAATACTCCGTTTGATTGTTGTTTGTTTCTTTCTTTCTTTTGTTTTTTAATCACTGTAATTATGGTAGTCTGGGTATTGTATATGCACAACCTCTAAGTAAGGTCTTCTGTAATATATGGTGATTTCTTAGCAATTTCACGAAGTAGATAATCTGAGTACTATAATAAAAGGTGATTGTAGTAAATACTTTAAGATTTATACTTGACTTTTTTGAGAGAATAGAATCCTGAAAACTAAAAGGAAAAAAATAAAATAAATGTCATAATGATACCTATAATATTGGAAGTCTTCAATATTCAATTTAATCGTGCCATCTACTTACATTGAGAAATAGTAGTTCAAGGCTGATGTTTAATTTGTTTCGAAGTACCAGGACTAAGTTTGTTTAGAAAAAAAACAAACACAAATAATTAGTGCAAAGATTGGAAGCTCCAGAATTTTAGCAGGAAAAATTTAGCTTTTAATATTACATGAAATTTATGGACTGAGTTGATGTATAATAATATAATAAACTAATCTTTATCAGAAGTGAGAAAATTTAATAAGAAAAAAACTAAGTTGATTTTCATTTGCCTGCAAAGAACATTAACAAAAATGTCATGACTTTTTCTTTGTAAACCTGTTCTTTTACTTCCTTCAAAAAATTTTCTTTACTATATATTTTTTTCCTTTTGTAGTGACTGGGTTTGATCTTTGGGGCTCTGTGTTTGCAACAGGAATCATTTGCACATTCTACTGTACTCTGGTATGTATCTAGCTGTGAAAAAGGATTTAGCGCTATCTCTTAATTTGAGATAAGGGCAAATCTCCAATAACAGGACATCTAAATATAGCAGAAATTGCTATTCCAAAATTAAATAGAAGTATGCTAGCTTATCTGTTACAGTTTCCTGAGAGAGGTGCTGTTGTTTTATTTAAAATTATTTTTAGTATCAACCATTAGTGGAATTTAGACTCTGAGCTCTTTTGAGAAAGCCACAGCTAAGAAAAGATTTAATGAAAGAAATATCTCCTGATTAGAAGATTAGGTGACTAAATGCAACTTCTGAAAAAAAAGAATTACTCATTAATAGTGATTATAAAACCAGTGTCTACTGATTGAGAAATACAAAATACATGCATGACTGATCAAGAATGGCTGATATTTTATAAATCTAAGCATTTCACTGCTTGTTTTTGTCTCTTATTTATGGATTAATTTAGATTACATTTAACATTTGGCTTTACACATCTCAATTTTTAAGGGAGGAACCTGGTTGGTATTGGCAACATATTTATATAATTGTTATAATTAGTTTAGTTCAGCAAACATTCATTGAGCACTTGTTTGTCCTGCAACGAGAATCTTCATTATTCTGTCATTGGCATCATACGTGGAGGCTCTAAGTATCCAGTTAAGAATATGGCAATGGTTCTCAATAGTTGGATTTTCTTTTCTCTTCCACAGAGAAAAATAAAGTACTTGATATATTATCATATAGCAGACCATACATATATATTGGCATTATGTGCA
>NW_011888857.1:4862066-4881988 GCF_000151845.1 Pteropus vampyrus
AGTCCAGGTATTTTAACAATCACAATAAGCTAAAATGAACCAAATTCACACCCTTTAACTGGTTTCAGTGCTTCTTTCTACCCTGCATGCCTCTGTCAGATTAATCTTCTTAAAATGTCCATTTTTCTTCATGCCAATTGACTGACATAATTCCCTTTTGCTTTCCATTGTTTACAGGATAAAGTATAAGCTTCTTAGCCTAGTGTTGGAAATCTTTCATTATGTGATGAAATCTACCCATCTAATTCCTTCTCACCACACCTCTGTTCCATCTCTCTCTCTAGCCAGGTTAGAGGTTTCAATGTCTTACTAATATAATAGCTTATTTATCTAACACTTTTGCTCATATTGTACTCTTTTTATACTGATAATCCTATAGATGCGTAGCCTAAAATAATTAGTGGAAGAGATTTAAAAAATAAGAAATGATTCCTGGCATCAAAGGGTTTTCAATCCAGTGAATTAAGCACTAGATCTAAAACCACACAAATTAATTAAACATTTAAGTGACACTCAGGGCACAATCAGGGTTATAGATCAGTGGCGCGTGTGTGTGTGTGTGTGTGTGTGTTGCTGTATGAAGGAGTCAGAGTCAGAGCAATGTTCATGGTGGCTATAATCTGTCTTTTAATGAACATTTGATAAAATGTTTTTTTCTCTTGCCTCATGTCTAGGTGTTCAGGTTTACGCATATTTTTGCATAACCAATGTGAAATAGCCTCTGAAAACTGAGGTCTTTGACATTTGGTCTTCATATCACTAAAATCTGATGTTCACATTTGGGTTTGGAAATCTAAATGTCTTTAAAGAAAATCAAAATACTACTCTTTGGGAGGTGGGAGGTAAGAAATTGATTATTTCTCAAATCAGGATTTGAACAGAATATATAAATACAATGCCTCTGGCAGGAACTTTAGTATTTGGTTTTTTAAAACTGCATTTTAATTTCAAAAGAAATGGTGGGATATCCCCAACATCATCTTTCTTCTCAAGATAAAGAAGAAGCCTGTCATCTTTTCAAATAAGTTTTCGACACTCCGGAGGAGTAACTGGGGAAGATAATTCTATTTTTCATTATTAAAAATACCATGTCTTTTCATTCTCATAGTGCTGTTCATTTTCAAAGCATTTTAAAATATATTATCTCATTTACTCTTTTCCAATTTACTCATTCCACCTTCACCAGAGTCCTAAGCGATTCTATACCTAGATTATTCCATCAGCTTCTTTCTTTCCTCTTTTCTTCTTATCCACATGTTCTCAACTAGAATGAATCTCAACTAGAATAAGTCTCTAATGGTTTCTTATTGCTCTTGAGAAATCATTTAAGTAGCCTTATACACTGGAATCACTTGTGGAACTTTCAAAAAACATCGATGACTGGTTTTTACCCCCAAACCTACGTTTATTCAGAATCCCTGGGGATAGGTCTTAGATATTGTTTTGTTTATTTGTTTGTTTGTTTGTTTGTTTGTTTTCAAACTCCCCAAGTGACTCTAAGGAGGTGCCAGATTTGATAACACAGCTCTGGCCTCTTGCCCAATCACACAGTCCTGTGTTCTGTGAGATCCAGCCTCCTGGACCTTGGTTTGCTCGCTTCCCTATTTGACCATCTTCCAGATCTTAAAACTCCTTTTCTGTAAATGTCTGAAATCTAGCATTTACCTAGTTATTTTTTTCTAAGTATTTTCCCATCTCTGTTTTCCAAATTTTATTCATTGTCAGTAGTTTTACAAAATATCTCAAGTTGTACAAGCCAGACATGATTATCCTGAGTTTTGTACCTCGTCATCACATGTACCCAATTAAACACAAACTATGTTGATTTTGCAGCCCAAATATCTTTCAAATTTATCAGCTTCTTTGTATCTCTACCCTCAGACTGCTGTCATTTTGCACGTGGACTACTGAAATAAACCCTGAGCTGGTCTCTCAACTCCTTTTCTTCTATGGTCCTTGCAATTCATTGTCCACATAAGCACCACTGAAACTATTGTGAAACAAACAAACAAAATCTTTCATTATATAAATATCTTTAATGCTCCCTTATTGCTCTTGAGAAATCATTTAAGCAGCCTTGTCAAAATTTGTGTGTTCTGGCCTCTAGCAAATTCAGAAACCTTGCTTTGGGCACTATATATTCCTCAATCTATTTATCCTAGCTTTCTTTCATTTCTTCAGACAGCCATGCTTCTCCTTCCTGCACACATGCTGCTCTCCTCTTTGTTCTCTGTACCTGGTAAATCCCTACTCATTCTTTTGAGCTTAATGCAAATGCCACTTCTCAAGACCAGGTCAGGACTCCCTGCAACATGCTCCAATAGTAGCCCATCCTTCTAATTGCACTTTTCACTATTTTAAGTAATTGGCTACATTATTGTCTGGAATCCGCTTCTCCCTCTAGATCATAAACTCTGAAATTAAGCAAGAAATCTGTCTCTCTTATTTACCATTTTATTGCCATGCTTAATATAGTACTTGGCACATAAAAGATACTCAGCATCTGTGCTGTAAGGAAAGAAAGAAAAAAAGGAAAGAAAAAGAAAAAAAGAATCACATTAGCAGTGAGATTGTGCAGAATCAGAAGGGTTGCATGCTTAATTTTTAAGAACTCACATCCATTCTCTCCGTTTCAGGGAGGATTAAAAGCAGTGGTGTGGACAGATGC
Organism: Pteropus vampyrus; assembly: GCF_000151845.1. Classification (NCBI taxonomy): domain Eukaryota; kingdom Metazoa; phylum Chordata; class Mammalia; order Chiroptera; family Pteropodidae; genus Pteropus; species Pteropus vampyrus. Next base: position 4,864,735 of record NW_011888857.1, read on the forward strand.
ATTTCAGATGGTTGTCATGATTGTGGGCTTCTTAACGGTTCTCATTCGAGGATCAGCTCAAACTGGTGGATTTCACAATGTGTTGGAGCATTCATTAAATGGATCTCGACTCGATATATTTGAGTATGTCCAATACTACTTCTTCATGTTTTGTAAAGACTTAGCTGCCTAACTTCAGCATCCAAAATAATATTGGAGTATCAGAGAAACACCTTTGTTCACTCACTTCTCTCTGCCTTGTAGCTTTGATGTAGATCCCCTCAGGCGGCACACTATTTGGACAATTGCGATTGGAGGAACTTTTACGTGGCTTGGGATCTATGGAGTTAATCAGTCAACCATCCAGCGATGTATTTCTTGCAAAACAGAAAAACATGCCAAACTGTAAGTTATTTATAAAGAAACCTTTCTGTTTTCTCTGCCCTTATTGAGTACTTATATGCTTCCTAATGTTGTGTGTGTGTGTGTGTGTGTGTGTGAGTGTGTGTGTGAAAGAAAAATTAAAACCAAGAGTCATTGAACCTTTCCAACAATATTTTGAGGCAGGAATTACTAGTCTCATCTCAGCAACAGAGTGATAGAGCTGGGGTTTGAACCTAACTCGGTCTGCCTTTGCTCTCCACATTTGTTGCCTCCATTTATTGAGAAATTACTAGGTTAAATTATCTGCTATGGGTAGCAATGCAGAGGTAAACAGCACAAATTTCTCACAGTTTCTGTGATGAGATGACCCTTATCACTTATCTGATTTGGCATGTGGTTTCTTCAACTATTGTTTTCCTTTTGATGCATATGCCTTTAAAATTTCCAAGGAGAGATTCCAATGTCAGGAGACAGGTCCTAATGAGGCATTAGCCACTCCGACTCTTGCCAAGATGGCCTTGCCAGCCTTGCTTACTCCAAAGGACTTTAGCAGGCAAATAGCTTGTCAAACCTCTTTCAAGCCCTGCAGGTCATCCCAAACTGCAGAATGTGGACCTGCCTAATTTCTCCCGATTACTACATTAGTACCTGAAGTTAAGAAATGTATCTTTTTTATCATTATTAAACAAAATAATACTTTAAGAAGATCATGCTTGTATTTGTATATGTATAAGCACATAAATGAACACACATTATGCATACATTTAATTGCATGGCCAGAATGCTAATTACTCACTAAAGACAAATTCATCTTAAGCCAGATCTTCCTCACACCTGGGAATATATCACTTACTAAGTCATTTTCGATATGTTTTCTGGGAGCTGGCTTGGACTTCTTTTGTTTCTAGATCCCCTTTTATCTTTCAGGACTGCAAGTTATCAGGTCTCTTCTCAATACCTTTCCATTTCCCAACTAAGATGAGAATATCCACACTCAGTCACTTTTTTCCTCATTCTCATCGTCATTGTTTATTTTCTTTATATTTCTTATCATGGCTAAAATAATCTCATTAATTTATTTCATCTCAGCCATTATTATCTGCCTCCAGTCCCAGACTATCACCTTCGTGAGGGCGGGTTTTGTGTGCTCTCTGCTATATCCCAAGTCCTTACAAGAGCCTGATACATAATGATACATAATGAATATTATCTGAATGAATCGATGAAGTGGCTTAAGTTACAACCAAGAGAATTAACCTTGTCGAGAATTAAAGTTTATTTCTAATAAAAAATAAATTCATAATGCAAAGATTTAAAATTCTATACGATTTTGTCATTGATTTCTCATTTTCTGTATTGACTGGTGAAGTTTTAAAATTGTTTTGGATAATGTATCGTTGTCCTCTATGTGGCTATGGAACCTACATATATTTGTACAGAGTGTACCTCATTTAATCCTCATTAGTCGTATAATAAGAAGTAAGTCAGGTGTGTTATACTCTCTTTTACAGATGATATATCTGGCTCATAGTGTTAGTGGCTTGTCTTAGATCACATGGTTGTTAAGAATAGTCTTCTGATTCTAGGTCCATTGCTCTTTTCAAAAAAGAAATAATGTAGAGAGTGTAATTATATTGCAATGACTTTCTACCATTTTAAATTTATTCATTCAATTATTTATTACCAAAAGTAAAATAACTTATGTCTACTATGTGCCAGCACTAATATGCTCTGAGCGCCTAGCACTGAGTAGGGGAAACAAATAATAGAAAATGAATACATTACACAATTTCAGATAATGACAAATGCTATAAAGTTATAAAGCGGTATAAGAGGTAGAAACTAATAAGAGAGCAGAGAGTGGCTATTTCAGATAAAGATGGTTAGGGAAGCTTCTCTAGGGGACGGTCTGAGTAAAAGCTTGAATAGAATTTTCCTGAATAGAGGGATAGCAAGAGTACAACCAAGGCAATGAATAGGAATTGACCACCTTATGTATCGATTGTATCCCCAAAAGGCTCTCTCTAAGTCAAGCCACTCCAAACAAAAACGAACGAACGAATAAAACTCAAAGATAAACATTATTGGCATACTCCCAAGGGAGTAATTTCTGCGATGAGATCCTTTTCTAATGTAAATAACATAAAATAAAAACTTATGAATGGGATAAATTTTAACATATTTGCTTCATAAATAAATACTTTGATTTAAGAGTTTTCTGAAAATTAGGTACACCTGTACAGTATAGGTTTTAAAGGACTTTGAAATGAATATCTCTTCTTACAATTGAATGTGGATGCGTCTAATTCCTTTCAAACAATGACTGGATCCAAGAAAATGCCCATGTTGTTCTCTTGGCCCCCCTGCAACACTCTCCAGAATGAGATTGTTTATTCTCTCAGATCAATGTAAGGCCGGTCTACTTTCAAGTCTTCCCTGAGATTAAGAAAATGAGTAATATTTAGACTTTCAAAGAACAGTAACAAATACAAAATAATCATAGGATACTGAAAAAACAGTCAAACTGGAATTAAGCATATCTGTGTATTGTAGAATAAAAATAATTGCTCCAAAAAATATGGGTAAAATGACCTTAGATTTTTCATACTTTTTATTATCTTAAAAAAAACTCAACTCTAAATTTTATCTCAATTAGTCTCCGGAGTGAATATTTTCAAAATTTGTCTATATCTACATTTATCTCCTTATCCCTCTGGAACAAAAGATGTTAAAATGTAAGTTGGTTTTTTGACAGTTTCATAAACTGAGTGGGGGGAACATCATTTGAAGTTACATCATTCGAAGTTACATAATATAAGTGATTGTTATGTGAAATTTCATCTAAGAAAATAGATCTCACACATACATTGAGGCTTTGCAGAATAACTAGTTTCAAAAGAAAGTCTATCAAAAATCTACCTCATTCAAATTTCTTTTCCTTTTTTTTTTCTTTTCTTTTTTTTAGGCAAGGCAACCCTTTGTTGACCTCACGGATTGCAAGGACCTTGTCAGCTTACAGTCCCTTATTTTTTATTTTTATTTTTTACGCCTATAGCACCTGATCTTCCTAGGTGGTCTCTCATCCAAGTACTAACCAGACCCTACCCTGCTTAGCTTCCATTCAAATTTCATAATCAGTCTAAGAATGTAATGTTCTCAACCAAAAAAAAGAAAAAAGCATAATGAAAAAAAAGTATAATAATTCTTGAAGGCTGCAGAATTTTATTGTCTAGCAAAAAGACCCAAAATTTTTTATCTTGAGACTTTGGTGATGACCTCCCCACACTCTAATATGGCATAGAGGCTACTAATAGACCCATGTGTTCTTTTCTAGAGCCTTATACTTTAACTTGTTGGGTCTCTGGATTATTTTGGTGTGTGCTGTCTTCTCTGGCTTAATCATGTACACCTACTTCAAAGACTGTGACCCTTGGACTTCTGGCATTATCTCAGCACCAGACCAGGTACGTATTCCCTTGGAGCCTGTGGAATGGCTGAAATGAGCGGATTTCTGGCCATTGATAGGTGATGTGGGGTCTTTCTCTTTTCTACCTGGACCTCCTGCCACTTTCCACACCCCAAGGACTCTCCTCTTGGGTGATATCACCACACATTAAGTTCTAATATGACAAAGTGAACATATAAAAAGAAGTTACCTTACTTTGCTATTGAAGACAGGGCCTGGAGCCAGGGCAAGGCTGAGGAGAAAGGAAGGTGGACATGAACCTATGGTTTTGGTTGTCAATGGTACCTTTCAATTCTTTTTTATATATCTGAAGGTTGATTAATAAATGCTTTCATCTTAAATTGAACAAAATGACCCTTATTTCTATAATACTGCTTCTGTTCATGTCTTCTCATCTCAGCTTAAACGACATCATCCTTTTATACTACATTAAACATGCTCTTAAAAACTTTATTTATGGGGATTATACTCAGGAGGAGCAATCTCTTTCCCTATATAGTCAACTGTCTCACTTTGTTTTTTGGGGGGGCTTCTTTCCCACAAATCCGCCTACAGAGTAGAACTATAACACCTATATTCTTTGATGATCTATTTTAAGCATATATTTTTAGAGTTTAATTGCTAACCCTAAGGGTAAACAGGCAAGAAAATAGCATACATTACAAACAAAAGACAAATTTTAAAAGTTTCTGAAACTTCTAAAATTCATCCAACCCTTTTTTCTAATATTGACTGTACCCCTCCCCCTCTCCTATAGCTGGATCTCAGATTAATGGAACTGGATTGATCATTACCTTATTTGCCAGCATGTAATAGCCTTAGTCTATGCAAACTCCTCTATTATTTATTTTGTATTTTTTTCCTTTATTTTCACCTTTTTTTTTTGTCTTAAAAAGCTACATTCCCACATTTTGAACACTGCTAATGAGACCACTAATCCTATGTTGTTTTGCTTCCTCTTCAGTTGATGCCATACTTTGTCATGGAGATATTTGCCACAATGCCCGGATTGCCAGGACTCTTTGTAGCTTGTGCCTTCAGTGGAACTCTGAGGTTAGTATTGACAAAACTGCTGTGATGATAATAATGATGACAACCAGGATAAAAGGATGATAGTAATAGTGAATCGTCAGTATTTACTGAGTACCTAACTGTGTGTCAACTTCTCTGCTGAATGCCATATTTGTATTTGCTCAATAGTTGTTACACCATGTATATATATATTGCTCATGTTTTCATCAGTTTGTAGATATGGAAACTAAAATTTAGCAAAATAAATAACTTACCCATGGTGACCCATGGTGCAGAGGCAGGATGAAAACCTAGGTCTGCCCATATGCTAGACCTCTCTGTTTATTTTCTCAACATTTTTCCATGCCAGCTGCCCTCATAATTTCACATCACTTTCACACAAGATAGCTCACTCTCATGGCATTTACTATTCAGCTGCAATGTATTTCTGCAGATCTATCCTTTGCAATCCATACCCCCCATCTTCAATAGCACACTCAGGTAGCTAATAACTTCCATCCCGCACATATAGACATTATTCTAAATAAAAAATTATTCATATATTTTTTCTGACAAATATTTTAGAAAGTCTATATTATGCCAGTCACAGTCAGTGGCAGTGGAGATACTGCAGAGAATGAGACTGATGTAAGCATTGCCCTCAGATAGAGTTGGCATTCTAATTTACATGGAAGATGAATAATATATATGTAAACAAAATAAACAAGATATTGTTTGATAATGTACAATAGTTTAAAGGAAATAACAGTGATATCTTTGAGATTACTGAGGACTGGGGGTTTGATTTTTAATAAGCTCTTTAGAGACCTCCTCTTTGAGTATATGACATTCGTATTGAGATCTAAAGAAGCCAGCTATGTGAAGAGCACAGGCAAACTTTACAGGCAGTGGAGAGAGCAAATTCCAAAGCTCCAAGAGAGAAATTATATGGAGTATTTTAAGAACAAGGAGAAGAGCTGAAGAAAAATGAACTGGGAGGGGAGCAGATGGGGATGAGTTTGAAGTGTGAACAGGCATCTGATCATGCAGAGTCTTCATGAAATGGTAAAGAATTTGAACTTCAAATTAAAAGGGAAGGCAATTGAAGGTTTGGAGTAAGGGACTGAGTGATGTCATACAATTGAAAACTGTTTTCTAGGTGGGGAAGAGACTATAATAAAAGCATGAGTGGTGAAAATGAGTGACCAGTTAGGAGGTATTTGTCTTAATCAAGGTGAGAGATGATAGTGACTTGGAGATAGGTAAGGACAACAGTATTGAAAGCAATATACTAAAACATTAAAGCAGCGCCATTACTTCCCTTTAAGCCAGACCCTCTGCTTTTACGAATCAGAGACTCGGCTGGTGGGAAAAGTCTTATTTCCCTTCCTGGAGCTCAAATGCAAAGAATCAATCATAGGATTGATTCAAACAGTATCAGGGGATAAAAGTAAAAACTTTTATCTTATTTCTTAAATCCTTTGTCTCACTCCACAGAATTAACCACTCACTAATTTCTTGTTAATGAATCAGAAAATTTCTTCGCTTACGTGAACATATATACCCTTTAGTGTATAGAAAAGAGATTACGTTTTATATACTGCTTCATTTCTTTAAGTTAGTATGATTTAGAAATCTTGCATATCAGTAGACCTAATTTAATTCTTTTTTTAAATCTACTATAATTTAATTGATCATCCTTTAACATAAAGCATAACAACAATGCTTATGTCTTAGTTCATTTGTGTTGCTGTAACAGAATACCATAGATCGGGTGGCTTATAAACAATGGAAATTTATATGTCACAGTTCTCAAGGCTAGGAAGTCAGACCCAGGCACCTGCAGATTCGGTGTCTGGTAAGGCCCCACTCTCTGGTTCAAATATAGCTGTCTTTCTGCTGTATCCTCACATGGTAGAAGGGATGATGGAGCTCTGTGGGGTCTCTTATAAAGTCACTAAACTTATTTAGGAGGGCTCCACCCTCATGACCTAATCACGTTCCAAAAGCCCCACCTCCGAACACCATCACACTGTACATTAGGCTTCAATGTATGAGTTTTGGCAGAACACAAACATTGAGTTCATAGCATACTACATGGTATAGCTTTGTGAAATTGTGCAAGGTGACATGTAGGTTACAGTCTAAGAACTGGAGTTACTGTGTGAAAACACATATTCATTTAAACTTTTCATGGACATTGCTAAATTGACCTCTAAAAATGTGTATCATTTTACACACTGAAAAGAAAATCAGTAGAGTGCCTCTTTCCTCCACACAACCACTAATACTGGGTACTATGAAACTATTAAACTTGCCATTCTGATAGTTAAAACATAGTAATTAATTTAAATATAAATTCCCTTGATCATAAGTGGGCTTGGCTAACTTTCCCTACTTTCATTGACCATTTCTTTTTTTTGTAAAATACTAATTTATTTTGTTACTTTTTTTTGTTTTTTTTATTATCTGTCTGTCTGTCTACCTGTCTACCTGTCTACCTACCTTCCTATCTCTCTCTCTCTATTTATGTTAAAGAGCTTATTGACATATGTCTTATTTTTTCTCATTTGTCCTTTATGTATTTTCTTTATTGATAGTATTTTTGAGTATGCAGAACTTTTATTTTATATTAATCAATTATTTTACATTATGGTTTCTGGGTTAATATCGCTCTCAGAAAGGTTTTCTATTCCATTATTATAAATAATTATCCAGACACCATTTATATTTCTGCTCTTATTAAATGTTAAAATTATTAAATCATCTAGACTATACATATTACATAAGGATTTTTTTCCTTATTTTCCTTCTATGGTTGCCACTGTTCCATCATTATTATTTATTTATTTTCAGAAAAAAAAAAAGCCATCTTCTAACCACTGACTTTAAAAGCTATTTTTAGTACATCCTACATTCTTCTATATATTTGGGTCTTTTTCTTGATTCTTTTCTATATTCCTTTGATCTATCTGTCTACAGCTATGCCAATACTAACAATTTTAGTGATGGTGCTTTAAAATATGATTTAATACCTATTAAGTTCATACTTATTTATTACTTTTCTGTTACAGACTATCCTTGCTATCTAGTTTCTAATTATTTTTCTAATTACTTTCAGTTAATTATTTAGGATTTGATTATACTGAAATCATGACATTTGCAAATATTTTTATGTTTTTTTCTTTTCTAATAATTTCACTTTTATGTTAATTCTCATGTGTTACAGTGTTTTGAGAACAATGAGAAATAAACAATGAGGAAAAATAGCAAAAATCTTGTTTTGTTATATACTTTAAAGGGAATGGTTCTTGTATCTTACCATTAAACATGAATTTTGGTTTTGATTTGAAAGATATTATTTATATTTTAAAATATTTAAAGTTTTAAAAAGTATAAAGAAGAACAAAAACGCATATATTTATTTTACTTTTAGGAAATACTCTTATCAGGGAGAGTATTAGATTTTGGTAAAATTTGGGCATTTTCAAAATGGGTATTTAAAAAATTTTTAACATTTAACATATCAATGTAAATATATTGACACATTTCCAAAATAGCAACCTGTTTGAATTCATATAATAACTGTAACTTGCTAATGGTGCAATTTTAATTTAGTATATTCTTGAACTATTTTTATTAATACTCTTTTTAGAATGCTGCATCACTAATACAAAGTGATATTGTTCTGTGACATTGGTATTAAGATCTCAGGGAAACTAAGGACAGAAGCAATGAGCACTAGAGGATTAAACACAAGTAGGGGTAACGCTCTAGCTTTCATTTTGTCTTTCTCTACGGACTTTATTTATTTATTTTTCTCTTACTCTAAAGTTGACTCTCTCCAGACTGGTAAAATATAGCTGTCAACAAATTAAATCCCCTATAAGGGAATGATCGACTCATTTGAGCTCAACTGCAAACATTCCAAGAAAGGGGCACCCTAGAGAGTATGTATTTAGAGAGATTACTTCTGCTACAATGTTAAGGAAGGTGTTGGGTTAGGGAAAGGGAAAGACAAGAGCGGGGGTAGAATAAAGAGATGGTAGTTGAGGGGTAGGGGGAAGAAAAATTTCTACCATCTTATAGCAGTTTTAGAATTTGAGAAATTGGTGTGTGGGTAATACACCTGACTCCAAAAGCAACCAAGCAGAGGTTCTATAAATCTGATTCTTCTGGGCCAAATTCAGCTTTTTGTTCCCTTCTTCCCAGTGGATTCAAGGGTTAATCCTAATGTTTGAAACTTTCACGTGATGGATTTTGAGACATATCTGTTGAAAACATGGGACCTCCTTTTATTTGATCATCTCCTTTTCTTATTTGACCTCCACAGAGCTGCAGCAGATAGAAGAGGAGTATTATAGGACATGTATACCAGGCCTTGATTCTCAGGAAACAAGAATGGTACCCCAAAGTACTTAGAGTTTCAATTCCCAGGAATGGGTCTTGGGAAGTTTGTACTTGTTCTGTCTATCATTTAGGGAAGGAACTTTTGAATTTTGCATAAGATGGACCTGAAACTATTCCAACTGAAGTAACCTACAGCTAAAATTAGTGGTATTATTACAGAAAAAAGAAAAAAAAGTTTAAATTTCCTTTCATGCTTTTGGCACAACTATAATGTGTTTTCAAGTGTGCATTATTGGAGGATAACAAAATAATTAACTAATGAATTATCAATGGAAAACTTAGAAACAGCTGGCTAGGCTTTGTTCATCAGTTTGTTTCCTTTCTAGAACTTTCGTTTGTGGTTGAGGGATTTAAATGTAATTTTTGCTTTGTTCTGGAACATCTTTTCCCTATTGCATGGTTCCTTTCAGTGCCTGTCTTAACCATCACTTCCTAAGGGAAGAAATCTCCTACCTCCATATTGGTTTACATCTCTGCAAGATATGCTCTCATAACTCTTTGTTATTTTCCTTCATAACAATTTTTACAATTGTTATCAATAACTTAATCGGTTGTTAAATGTCCCTGTCATTAAGTGGAGTGGGAGATCTTTGTCCTTCTGGTTCGCCATTGCATTCCTGGTATCCAGAATGAATAAACAGATGCATGAATGATGTTAATGCATGAATGATATTAATGAATTAATTAATTATTAATGAATAGCCCAGTGTACTGACACCTGGGTTAAAGTAGTCACTACTTCCTGCTTCAAGTCCAGCCTAACCTACACACACAAACACAAGTGCACACGCGATCTCTCTGTTACTGCCTGCTAACTCCTTTAACATCTTATGAAAGCCTAGCTTCTTCAGTGGAGTTTGTGTAAGAATTGAAATAGCATTAAGCAGTTTTAGGAGTGAGTAGACAGGCCATGTAATTCCTCTGGAATCCCAAAATAAGGGCATATGTCTGTATCGTTTTTTCCCTAGATCCTTGCCTCATCTATATGCCCTGGAAAACAGGGCATGCTGGTGTCTTAGTTTTATTTAGCTTGGACTATGTTCTCCTTTTTCTCTCCCTATAGCACCGTGGCTGCCAGCATTAATGCCTTAGCGACAGTGACCTTTGAGGATTTCATCAAGAGCTTTTTTCCCCATCTCTCCGGCAAGCTGAGCACCTGGATCAGTAAAGGCTTATGTAGGTACAGCTTGTGGATTTTCTATTCCATATCATGAAATATTCTGTGGCATGCATCAAAATCCTGCGCATGCTATTCAAGACACACATACAGGCATAAATGCACACTGAGATACATGAAGAATCTCACATATAGATTCTTACACTTATAAAGACACTAGAAGGGTACCAGGAAAGAATGACCAGCTAGTTTACCTTTCACCAACCTTATTTTTGACACTCTTGAGCTCACCCTACATTCTAGATTCATCACATCAACATCACTATTTATTAATCATATTAGTTCCTCTACATGGGAAAATGTTCTGATCATTATGGCAAGTTCTTTTGTCTAAGAAAGCTAAATTCTTTTAGAAAGAATCCTTTATTACCAAACTCCAGTAAACTCACCTCAAAGAATAATTGCTCCTTGCTTAATCGTACAATTGCATATTACACTTAAAATCCCGTAGTACTTATCATCTTGAAGTATAGTTTTACAAAGTTTACTTTTTTAAGTATAAATGAATTTTATGCTTGTTTAGTTATAGAAAATGTAGATAATTTGGGAAAAATATATGTACTTTTTAAATAGTCAAATCTATCTAAATTTGTTCCTGGTTGTTGTTTTTTCCAGCATTCTATTGTGAGCATTTTTCGGCATCATTTATGTATTCTTTAAAAACATTTTTCTGAATAATTGCTTAATATTTAACTAATGGCTTATTTCTTCATTTTTATGTTGTTACTTTTTGAATTCTTTTACATTTTTTGTAACATTGTTGTGAAACACATATACATAAATCTTTGACTGCATCTATAATTTTATTCTTTAAGATAACTTTTAAAAAGAAATTACCAGGTCAAATAAACAAATAATTGAGAGTTCTTGATAAATATTAAGAAAAATAGTTCTAGGTAGGTCCAATTAATATTTACGTGTGGCAACAGTGAGTAGTGACATTTTTCTCTATGTATTTTATATTAATATTTTTAAAAATTAGTCAAATTTAATGGGCAAAATAACATCACATTTCTGCTTTAATTTATATTTTTTGATTTATAGTGAATTTGAACATTTTTAAATTGATAAGTAATCATTTGTATATTTCTGTGAAAAGTTAGTTTATTTGTTAATGAGATAATAGAAATTTTGTTTGTAAAAGTTCTTCATATGTAAATGTGGCTTTTGTATATTGTAGAATGTGTCCCAGAGTTTTTAAACTACATTTTTATGTGCAGAAATTATTATTTTATATTTGATCAAATATAGGATTTTTTACTATTTCATCCATTTCTTTATGTTTATAAATTTCTTCCCCTTCAAACCCAATTATATATGTTTTATATTTTCTAGGTTGTAAATAAATTTACATTTTATATTTAATGTTTGATAATTTAAATTATTTGATTTATGATTTATGATGAGGATCTAAATTTTTTTCTCTCTATAGCCAATTTTCTCATTATCATTAATCCAATAGTCTTCATTAGTTTTAATATTTTTAGTAATAATAAAATACAATATAAAATTCTTTCAACTCTAAGGATTTGCTTCATATTTTATACTTATTTTCATTAAATTATTTCTCAATTGCAAGACTAATACCATCTTATTTTATATCAAAGTTTTGTAGCATTTTATTTAAAAAATATCTCGTAGAACAATTCCTGTCACATTTTTTGGTTAAAAATTTTTTCTATTGTTAATTTTGAACAAATTTTTTTGGCTATTCATATTTATTAAGTCTTTCAGGTTAACTTTAAAATAATTTATTGCATGTCACTCTCTCCCATCCTAGTGAGATTGCTTTACACCTAAAAATGTATTTGGGAAGAACAGACATCTTTATAAGCTTTCCATCTAGCAAAAGTATTTATTTTTCTCATTTAATAGTATCTTTTCTTCTATCCTACATATTAATTATACTCATGTCTTCCTCCTTCTCTTACTTCTCTCCTTTTCTTCACTCATTGATATTGTGAATGGGATGCCTTCCCCATAATATCTTCTAAACTGTTTATTATCAATGTGGAAAAGCTATAGCTTTTTGTTTTTGTTTTATAAAGCACGTATCTAGCTATTTACCGAACTCTTGTTAATTTAAAAATTTTTAATTGGTTTTCTAGTTAGTATGTTATTGCCTACAAGTGGTAGTTTTATTATCTTCTTATTCTTAAATGTTGTTATAATTTGTGTTGTTTGTTCTCCATATCCTTCACTTTTTCTTTTAATTTTATAAGTTTGTTCTATTCTTCTGTATACTTAAAGGATTTAAGTTTTTTCTCAATGTTACTTTGAGTTATCCACAAAGTTTTTAACAATAATGATTTAAATTCTGCTACTATATTTTGTTCCTTATATTTTATTATAAAAATTAAAATCTTACAATAAAGTTTAAAGACTTTTACCTTAAGCTCCCATAAATATACCACCTAGATTCTCCATTAATATTTTCCTGAACTTGCTTTTTCACATATCCATTTAGCTCTCTCTCCATTCATTAATGCATTATATTTTTGATACATTTAAAATAAATTTTAGACATCAGTACACTTCTGCCTAATTATTTTAGCATTATGTTATTAACTAGAATTCAATATCTGTTTAAAGTTTTTTTTTTTTTAATGTAAAATTTACCTACAATAAAGTGGACAAATGTTAAGCATACATTTGCTGATTTTTGATAAATCCATACAACTGTGTGGCCCAACCTTTAAAGATGTAAATCATTACCATAACCCTGGAAAGTTCTGTTTTGCTCATTCCAGTTAATCCTTGTTCCTACTCTCCTCCAGACACAATCACTATCCTGATGTTTCCCACCAGAGACCAATTTTACCTCTTCTAGTGTTCATATGAATGGAATCACATAGTATGCACTCTACTTTTGTGCAATTCTTTTCACTCTACATAATTTTGTTTTTGAGATTTATCTATTTTATTTATCTGTAATTCATCCCTTTTTATTAGTGAGTAATATAAGCCATTGTATGGATACACCACAGGTTTTTAAACTTCTCCTTCTGTTGGTAGACATGGACCATTTTCAGTTTGAGGGTATAATAAATAAAGCTTCTATGAATACTCTTGTACAGTCTTTTTATGAACGTGTTTTTATTTTTAATTTTTGATAAATACTTAAGAGTGGAAGTGCTTGATCAATTATCGTGTTTTTTATTTCCTTGTAGTCTTCCCTTACCATACCTGGATTCATCTTCACCTAAGCATAGTGGTGTTGTACCCTGTTCTGTTGAATTTTTCATCTCATTTCTTTTCTCTTGACCTGGACTTGTTTACCTCATTGAGTCAATGTATTTTTGCATTACACTGAGATTGCCAAACAGTTTCTAAAAACTTTTCTTCAGGTCCTTAAGGTAAATTATTTCCAGAAAGCCTACTCTTTATTTGAGCTTTTAGGATGATATATTTATTCCCTTGTTTGACTACATTTTACCTTCCTTCTTTTTTCTTCTTCTTACTAATATTTAAACAAGGAGGGAGCAATGCTGACCACATCTTTGTTAATGGGTAGTTGAATTACCTGGATTCTATTTATTATCTTGCATAATGAGTTAGACATAAAAGTCGGCAGATGGGTATTACTCCCCATAAAATTCTCAATATCTAGCAAATATTCATGATGAATATTCTGGATTGAGGCAGAAGTTTCTTTTAGGCCCATATTTATTGTCTGATCCTTTGAGCTGATGTAGCAGTGGAAAAATCCACAGCATTCACTGCAACTAAGGAGCCTTCTTTCCCGCCCACACTTACGGCTTTGTCTGTGGGTCCACACACTCTAGGTTTCTATGGAACATCTACCAATTTCCCTTAAACTTCCTGCCTTGCAATCTGATAAAAGTATAAAGATTTTGGGAGGGGAGCTGAATTAATTCTCTAGTCAACACAAAAAATGTAAAAACTCTCGATTGAGGAATGGCTGCCTGGAATCTCATTTGAACAGATACTTTTTGGCCCAGCAAGAGATTAATCATTAGTAGAGAGAAAACATATTTTATGTTAATTTCTTCAGAAAGATGGAGTTCTCCTTATTCATAAAGCATACAGAATCAGAACACTGTTTTCTGCAAGATAATCTATCATTTTTAAAGATAATGAAAACAATGTGAAACTAAAATGTGTTTATTGATCAAACTTGGTTTTTGGTGTTGTGAGTTTCCTTATTTTTCTGTGTCTCATTAAGAAGCTGGAAAATACAGCATCAAAAGTTGCTAGTTTGATTTAATTTTGAGTGAATCCCTGATAATAAATATCATGAATATCATGTACTAAACCTGAAATAAAATAATAATAAAAAGAATAATGTAAACACATAGTACTTGCTATGTATCAGGCACTGTTGGACAAATTTATGTGTTTATATGTAGTCCCTTTCTAGGATGCGAGATCTTTGGACAGGAATCAAGTTCTGATGTTATAGCACTGGCATCTAGTAACTTGCTTAATATTGTCAGTATACAGTAAAATTGAATTAATAGTCACAATGAGACCTGAGCTAGATATTCAGCTGAGAGAGAATTTCTAAAACAATGGGAAAACCATTTTCTCTCTGTTTTTGTTGCTGCATCTCTGTCTATATCTGTCTCTAACTCTTTGTCCCTCTCTCCCTCTCTTTTTTAGTTTATGGGTTATCAATGGGTATTGAATGTATTTTTAAGGTGATTTTTTTAAACAAAGGTGTACTAAAATGATCATTTTTTAAAAAGATGGTTTAAAAGAAGACATTATCTTTAAAAGATGACTATGAAATATATGCTGATTCATTCAGCAAGATCCTGTGATACTAGAGGTACTGTGCAAGATGCTTCAGAGCATGGCACCCTGATGGCCCTTATGGTTCTCCAACGTAGATATGTAGGCAAGTAATTCATTATGCAATATACTAAGGGCCATAAGGATCATATAAATAAAGCACTAAGGGAAGAGACCAGACAAACTTTTAAGATTTGCGAAGACTATTGTGTAGAATGCATAGATATTTAACAATTTTCAGGATGAGAAACTAACTATCCAACTCCCAGAGAGTTTAGTAGTTTCTTCAGTTGAATGCTGGTGTGTAGTCCAATGGAAATCAGTTCCCACTAATTTAGTCTGGATTAGCCTAAACCCATGCCCTTTCCACAGTTTCGTGTTGCTTCCACATGACAGCTTTCTTCTTAAATCTTGAAGGGAAAACTACTCAACAGTAGATTCCAGCTCATTCCTCCTGACCTAGGAAAGCATGTCTCTGGGACAAAAATCTCCTAAATGTCCTTCTTGGGGCTCGTGATGGCTGAGTGGGGAGGACATTTCTCATGCATATCTCTTCCAATAAAGCTTACAACAGACACAGTCCTGGGCAGGTGCTAAAGGAATCCCTCAAAGCCAGCTTGGATGATGGTAACATGTTTTCTTTCCTTCAGGTATCTTATTTGGTGTGATGTGTACTTCCATGGCTGTGGCTGCATCCCTCATGGGGAGCGTTGTACAGGTAGGTAATCAATGAAGGAAAAAGACACATTTGATTTCACAGCAACTTTTCACCCATTTTCTTTTCTAATAGAAAAGAAAATCATTTTGCCTGTTCCTCCAAGTCATTCTCTGATACCAGGTCCAAATTAAATATACATGTCAAAATTCAACCAAAATTACTTTCAGAAGGGGGAACTAAGAAGGGGGACTCATTGACAAGGTACACTGTAATAAAATGAAAACTCTTTTAAAATTCAGCCTGGGAATTTATGATCCTGAAATAAAAGTAGGAATGATCATTATAATAGTAAAAAACAATAATAACAATTGACATAAATAGAATACTTATTATATTCTAGGTACAGACCCAAGTGTATTACCTCATTTAATCTTCACCATTTCTCTAAGAGGTAGTAGGGTTAATGTACTCATTTTACAGATGAAGAAACTAAAATGTAGAGAGGTGAAGTAATGGTCCCAAAGTCACATAACTAAAGAGTGGTGGAGCTGGGATATGACTCATCCATTGTCTACCTGCTAACCAGGCTGGACTGCTTCCCATATGTCCAACTCTCAGTTCCAAAAAATGTCAGCACTAGAAGAAGTCTTAAGGGTAATGTTTTAACATCTTCATTTTGTAGATGATTACAGAAAAGAGCGAAGATATCTTGCTCAAATTCTCACTGGCAAGTTGATGAGGTTTGTCTTTACTGATTTCAGCAGCATCTTTTAAGGTTTATTTTCCTTCATTCATAGAGATTACATTTCCAAGTTGTCTCTGATGCTTTGTCTCCTATTGCTTTCTCACCTACATTCAAATATTAATTACCTTTAAGGCAAGAAATGAAAATTCTGAGTTTTTGTTTCCTGAGAAAGATATTTGTCTGAAAGGTGGCCCTCTCATTTCTCTGAACGCATCTGACTAGACAGGTGCAGAAAGGCAACTATAATTCCCCTATTTAATTTTCCAAGCAGCTTTGCTATTTTTAATGAATACAGTGGAACAGCATTCATATTCAGCTTTTACATATGGAAAGATGAAATCCAAGGGCCATAGGTGTGAGAGATAGAACCAGATTTAATTTCACGTTTACGAAACCAATCCATATTCATGGTGTGTGTTTTTGGATGGTGCTGAGGGCAGACAGCTTGATGCTACTTAAACAAAGACTTTTTCAATATTTTAGTTTAGGATTTTACAAAGTGTGTTCTGGAGACCTTCATCCTGTAAAATGTTCCAAGAGAGAAAAGTCAAAGGCTTTTTGGGACATGCTGCACACTGCATTCCCCTCTTAGAAATCCCCAGCACATATTAGCATATTAAAGTTTGGGGAAGACCTACAGTAAAGAAATATGTGACCATAGAACTTTTT
>NW_011888857.1:4882038-4884433 GCF_000151845.1 Pteropus vampyrus
ACAGTCCTGGGCAGGTGCTAAAGGAATCCCTCAAAGCCAGCTTGGATGATGGTAACATGTTTTCTTTCCTTCAGGTATCTTATTTGGTGTGATGTGTACTTCCATGGCTGTGGCTGCATCCCTCATGGGGAGCGTTGTACAGGTAGGTAATCAATGAAGGAAAAAGACACATTTGATTTCACAGCAACTTTTCACCCATTTTCTTTTCTAATAGAAAAGAAAATCATTTTGCCTGTTCCTCCAAGTCATTCTCTGATACCAGGTCCAAATTAAATATACATGTCAAAATTCAACCAAAATTACTTTCAGAAGGGGGAACTAAGAAGGGGGACTCATTGACAAGGTACACTGTAATAAAATGAAAACTCTTTTAAAATTCAGCCTGGGAATTTATGATCCTGAAATAAAAGTAGGAATGATCATTATAATAGTAAAAAACAATAATAACAATTGACATAAATAGAATACTTATTATATTCTAGGTACAGACCCAAGTGTATTACCTCATTTAATCTTCACCATTTCTCTAAGAGGTAGTAGGGTTAATGTACTCATTTTACAGATGAAGAAACTAAAATGTAGAGAGGTGAAGTAATGGTCCCAAAGTCACATAACTAAAGAGTGGTGGAGCTGGGATATGACTCATCCATTGTCTACCTGCTAACCAGGCTGGACTGCTTCCCATATGTCCAACTCTCAGTTCCAAAAAATGTCAGCACTAGAAGAAGTCTTAAGGGTAATGTTTTAACATCTTCATTTTGTAGATGATTACAGAAAAGAGCGAAGATATCTTGCTCAAATTCTCACTGGCAAGTTGATGAGGTTTGTCTTTACTGATTTCAGCAGCATCTTTTAAGGTTTATTTTCCTTCATTCATAGAGATTACATTTCCAAGTTGTCTCTGATGCTTTGTCTCCTATTGCTTTCTCACCTACATTCAAATATTAATTACCTTTAAGGCAAGAAATGAAAATTCTGAGTTTTTGTTTCCTGAGAAAGATATTTGTCTGAAAGGTGGCCCTCTCATTTCTCTGAACGCATCTGACTAGACAGGTGCAGAAAGGCAACTATAATTCCCCTATTTAATTTTCCAAGCAGCTTTGCTATTTTTAATGAATACAGTGGAACAGCATTCATATTCAGCTTTTACATATGGAAAGATGAAATCCAAGTGCCATAGGTGTGAGAGATAGAACCAGATTTAATTTCACGTTTACGAAACCAATCCATATTCATGGTGTGTGTTTTTGGATGGTGCTGAGGGCAGACAGCTTGATGCTACTTAAACAAAGACTTTTTCAATATTTTAGTTTAGGATTTTACAAAGTGTGTTCTGGAGACCTTCATCCTGTAAAATGTTCCAAGAGAGAAAAGTCAAAGGCTTTTTGGGACATGCTGCACACTGCATTCCCCTCTTAGAAATCCCCAGCACATATTAGCATATTAAAGTTTGGGGAAGACCTACAGTAAAGAAATATGTGACCATAGAACTTTTTATGGGGAGAGGGAGGAGACAGGGAGAAGAGGCAGGAAACAGCAGCAAAGATCTGTTAACTAATGATTTGCAGAGCTCCCTTTGGGAAAGGCCATTCTGTCCATCATGCTCTTATTTTAACGGCCATGAGCTAGTTCTGCTAAGGGCTATGATAACTTTCAGGCCATTCTTATCTCTATTTAACAAAGTGCTTCCTAGATCTCAAAACAGCCCAACAATCAAATGACAAGCCTCAGGAACCAGAAAGCTCACTAACAGATAGGTAATAACAACAATATAAGAAGATAATAATAATATTAGATAACTTATCATGTGTTCTGGATTGCTCAGTCACTATTCTGAGCTTTCTCTTGGATTCTATATTGGAATACTCACCAAAAACACAAAACAGACACACAAATAAAAACCAGAAAGCAGGTATTAGAATTTCTACTTGACATATGAGAAAGCTAAGGCGCAGCAAGGTAACTCCAACCCCCAAACACATGTTTTAGCCATTGCCCCCAACTTTCAGAAATGGCTTAGATGAGCTTTAAATTTCTCCAATAAAATATGCTAATGACAACAGAAATAAAGATAAAAATTAAGATTAGTTTAGTTTTGCACACTACAGAAATATATATTTTTTAGATCTAGAAACTTTTGGATTTTTTTTTCTTTCTATAATGTAAGACCTGTTTTTCCTGAAGCACATTGGCTAGTGAGTTTCTAAGAAATTTTTAATTTTGTACCCCCACTCCTCATCAGGGGGAAATAAGCATCTTTCTTAAGTTATTGAGCCTCCCATGTAATAGCAAGTAAGTCTTCCAAATTCAGCAACCACAGCAACTATGAATTAATGCTATCAATCAGCAGAGGCAATATCAAGAATATTAAATTAAGTATCTACACTGGGGAAAA
>NW_011888857.1:4888693-4892300 GCF_000151845.1 Pteropus vampyrus
TTTTTTTCCTTTATTAAGGGAGCACTAGGGGGCCTTCTGACTGGAATCACTTTGTCATTTTGGGTGGCCGTTGGGGCCTTCATTTACCCTGCACCAAATTCCAAGACATGGCCCCTGCCTTTATCGACAGAACAGTGTATCCCATCAAATGTGACGAAGTCAGTGCCTCCAGTGCTATCTAGCAGGTACGCTGACCCTAAAGATGGCAATAAGTCCTGGAGAGTGAGTTACTAGGTTAAAGACAGGGGTGTTCTTCAGCAATGAGTCTGACAAGACAGATCTTGCTTTCTTGTAAGGATCCCTGTGGGCAGCAGACAGTATTGCCAAGTGCCCTGTAAGGATCCAGCTTTCTGCAGATTACCATTCCTCTGTGTTCTGGTGTACAAGATAAACAAGGCAAAAGGATTAGTTGGAGATATGAGCGCAGAACATAAAAAAATTGTGAAAAGTTTGAAAATAGGTAGGTAGATATGGAGGTCATAGTGTCCTTAAAAGAATAAAGGCTCTGAGTATGATAGGTTTGTGAGCAACACAGAGAATGTGGATGAATTGAGTGAGAAACACTGTTACAAACTTACAGTTTCTAAATCAAACTATACAGAGTTTTACAAAGGATTTTCCCTTCTACTTCTGGCTGGGATAACTAATTCAAGATAATTAATACAAGAGATAATATGGTGTAGACACAAGACCATGGATTTTGGTATTGGAAATACCTGGGTTGGGATTTTGGTTTTACCATTTATCCATGCTGTATCTTTGTGCAAACTAGTAACTTGCCACTTCTTGAATTCCTTGAATTCTTGCAGTCTTTGGCTAAAAGATGAAGGTAATAATTCCCTTACTGGAATTTTGAGAGGATTAAATGAGATATCCAGGGGCACTGTACCTGACTTTAATAAATGTTCATTCTTGCATCTAATTGTGCTCCTGAGTACGCAGTCCTTTCTATATAATATATGAGTGCTCTATTATCTTGCTTCCATTTGTCTCTGAGTTTCAATTAGTTTAGAGTTATTCCTCTCCACAAATATTATAGACAAACAATATCAAGCTGTTTCATAGTCATCAGGTCTATGTTGTTTCTTTCTTCCTGACTATGTTTATTGTGTTCTCTTTTCTTGGAATGCTAAATTCTATCCTTGACTACCTTCTTTGCTTGACTAACTTCTAATCATTTTTTTTAAGTGAGCTGGGATATCATCTTACACATCAGCCTGGGTTTGGTACTCTTTCTAGTACTCACAGAATCCTTTGTTCCTATTACACCAAGTTGTTACCACTTCATTCTATAATTGTTAGCTCCTATATGTAGACTTTTTCGCTTACTTATCTTTTAATCTCCAATGTTTGTTACAATTTCTGGCACTAAATCTGGGATTAATAAATGTCCAAAGAATAAATAATAGAAAAGAAATGAAAGACACATCTTCATTGCAATCGAAATTCAGTAGCAATATTTGTAATTTGCAGGTGGATTGAATAGAGTAGAATACAAAGCACAAGTAGTTTACCTTTGGTTCTTCAAAAAATGGCAAAAAGTTAAGCTTTGGGGATCTGGGAAATGCCAGGCTCTAAAATGAACCCTCAGCAGTTCTCTGAGTCACTGTGAATCTAACTTCAGAACCTGCAGATGTGGTGACATGTGCTGTTGTCTTTCACAGGCCCGCACTCGCTGATATCTGGTATTCACTCTCCTACCTTTACTACAGTGCAGTGGGCTGCCTAGGATGCATTGCTGCAGGAGTAATCATCAGCTTCATAACAGGTTGGGTACATGGATTCCTGTCTTTGGGGCCAATGAAATCATGAGTTAGTCTTGTGCATTAGTGAACTAGGTGACTGTTTTACTGGTGTGATTTTGGGTCCACCAAAATATGAATAAATTATTAAGATATTCTATTTTTCCACTGCTATTATATACCCATAGGCAATGGGAAGTAAAGATTTTTATTCAATACATAATCTGAATGGTCATAATTCTGGTGACCGTGTACTGGAAACACTATGTGTGAGGTCGTGACTTGCTATTCCAGGCATGATATCACCAGCTAGTCACTTAAATTTAAGCCAGTTTGAGGTGTGATAAGCAATAGAACATAAAAGTTGTAACTTCATGTGCTCATGTAGTAAAAACCCCACAATATCTTTATGTAAATGGGCTCAAATGAAAGGTTGTTCACTTACTGTGTTTAGATTTTTGTTTCAGTCCCCCCAAAACCGTGGATACTTCCTTGATGCAGGTGGGATACACCTAGGCTTATCGGTCAAGTCAATTCACTTTTAGAAGACAGCCCAAGTTTTAGCTGCCTGGTTCCAAAGCAGGAAATATGTGCACGCTAAACACTGTGGCTTGCCAGTCTTGATATTTTTCAGATGCACATCAAAATTGACATGTTCTTGTGTTGATGTAGCAGCACTTACGTTACATTTGGATTGAAAATTATTTGGCATCTTGAGCATGAACAACTGTCCCGGTATCAATCTTTATGTTTTCTTTTTCTACAAATGTCCCAAATCTTAGTGAAAAACCCTTAAGACCAAAAAGGAGCACTACCAGAGTCTAATTATGCCACTCCATCAAATCTTTGGAGAAAGTATTCATCCTTGGCGAAACCGTCCATAATACTCAATGAATCTTTTTAAATTGTCTTAAAATGTTTCATATTGGTTGGCCAGTGTTAGTATGGAAGACCAGACGCCTTCTGTGGGCCTGTCACCTTGTGTCGTATTTTATCTTGGTCTTATTGTTTGTCATGCTTGGCCTTAGTAGGTTATAATTTCAATTCTCCTTCTTCCAGATAATCTAATACTTCAAAGATATACTGTTCATGTTAGTCATACATATTGATAAACAGAATTAGTCTGTGTGGATCAGCATCTTCAGACAGTTTATATCATTAATCATTCTCTGTATCAAATACCAAAAGGTGATCTTGGCCTGAGATACACTTTAAAGCATTTGTTATTCTGATAAAATTCTACTGGGAAGCTAAAAGTTTTTTTATCCCTTTAATAATGCAAAATAAAAATACCATTTTCTAAATCAAGAACAATGTCCTTGATGACTTACCAAGTAGCCAGAACATCAGACTATGAGAATATAGCATATAGATTTATGCTGTTCTTTCAGTGGGCAGCAGTTTTTACTCATTTGAATCTTGCCAATTTTTTATTTCTCATTTATCATATGGCTGTAGGTCTCAAATATAAACACTTTAGTTATCAATTCATTACATTTATTTCTTAGGTCAGAGGTTGTCAAACTAAGGGAAAATATGGCCTACTGCTTGTTTTTTATAAATATGTTTTATAGAAACACAATCATGCCCATTCATTTACTATTGTCTCTATTGGCTGATATCACTGTACATAGTGTTGAACAGTTTCATCAAAGACCCTTTGACCAGCAAAGCCCAAAGTATTTACAGTCCATATAAATACATGATTCTTGATAACTTAGAATATTATTCAGGAAATTTCTCTGACAAGATCAAAGATCTAACACAGAAGTCAACAACTTTCCATGTGAAGAGCTAGACAGTAAATATTTTAGGCTTTGCTGGCTAGAGACTCTTGTTCCATAGCAAGATTTGGGGAAGAAATG
>NW_011888857.1:4892350-4894150 GCF_000151845.1 Pteropus vampyrus
GATTTGAGTTATAAGAGAAGGTTCACCAAATCATAGTTATTTGTGGAAAGGCCATAATTTGAATTCAAATAATCTACTAGTGATGGACTCTTTCAAAAAAGTTTTTCCCCTTAAACATAAAAAGAAGGCTCATAAGATGATTTGTGCTCTTGATTTTTTTTTCTTTTTCAACACTGTTTTTAGGAGAGAAAATGTGGGTTTTAGAGCAAGACAAAATGGCATAAAACTCTTAAATCTCACCTCTGCCACTTTCTAGATGAAATTACATCTTTAATATGTTTCCTTTTAGTCCAATTTTCTTATCTATAAAATTCAGTTAGTGTTACCTACTAAACAGAGTAATTGTAAGGATTAAATGAAGTCACTTATTTGGAGTGCCTGGATAGTTAATCTTTACTATGCCTAACAAACATGAGATACTGTCTACATAAGGTCTTCAGAGCATCCTCATTTCAGCGCCTTGATCTGAGGGCCTTACAGTTACATTAATGGAATTAGAGTCAACTGCAGAGTAGCTGTGTGTGAATGTACGTGCTCACTTGCCTGCATGTCAGTGACTGTGTATATTCAATACTCTTGGAAGGCCATGGAACAAGACTGTGGGTTGACAAAATTGTTTAATGAAAGTCTCTCACCAGTTCACTAGGTTCAATAGCTTAGAGGCTAAGAAACGCATTTGTCAAATTCCCTTAATTTCCAAAAAAGATAGAGCTATAAAAACGAGAAATGAGATATGTGTCCAATGGCTTCCGCAAGAATCCTTCTACATCCTTGAGGTGTTCTGAGTGGGGTGGCAGAGGTGGGGTAACAGACAATTATTATAGTCTGTTCAAAGTAAATTAGAACAGCTGATCGGCTATGTAAAACATGAAATGTAAGTTATAGATGTATTTATTTGGTACAGTATAAAAAACACTTTTTGAAAAGATAGGAAATACAAACAAGTTAATGAGTTCCAGATTGACGGAAAGCTACTTCTACCAAATCCAAATTACCTATGCCTGTGGACACACGCACACACAAATGCACACACACACGCACACACATGTTTGTATATATTTTTACTTTTTCATACGATGTTTATCATTGAGCTCAGAAGGTGGAAATGATTTCTAGAAAGCATAGGATTAATGAGTGGCACAGTTAGGATGAGGACTAAGTTTTGTTCCAGGTCCATGAAAGAGGCGGTTCCAAATGGGCCATGGATTCATGATTCTGATCTCTCTCTTTTCCCTGCAGTCTGCCCTCAGCATCCACGGCATGTGTGGGGGACCGATGCTAGGTTTGTTCTTTTTGGGAATTGTGTTTCCTTTTGTGAACTGGCAGGTAAGAATCCTGTACTCCTCTCTCCTTTCTCAACTCTCATTCCTCCTTGGAAAGGCCATTTGTTTTTGCCAGAAGAAAACAGTGGCTTCTTTCCATAGGAGAACTAAACGAAATCCGAGCCCTCCTACCTCTGACTTTGAAGCAGAAAGTAAGAGGCGCTCATGAAATACCAAATGTCATGGGATTAAAGCTGATTCTTTAGGGTTTAAATTGTCTTTTCTAAAGTGAATGAAATTTAAAATTGAGTTTGAATTCAGAAAATTGATATTGAATTCAGAAATCATTTAGTTAAAATATAATTTTTAAAACTTAAAAAAATGTAAATTTCTTATTTTTCTATATTTTTACATAAATTATAACTAATTTAAGTTAATGAACTAATTTAAGGAGGGGAGAGGAGACAAACTATATATTCTGAAAGTTGCTCGACTTTAATGGCTGACAAGCTAATAGTATGTCTTGAAGTAAATTTTA
>NW_011888857.1:4900457-4963434 GCF_000151845.1 Pteropus vampyrus
ACCAGCTAGTCACTTAAATTTAAGCCAGTTTGAGGTGTGATAAGCAATAGAACATAAAAGTTGTAACTTCATGTGCTCATGTAGTAAAAACCCCACAATATCTTTATGTAAATGGGCTCAAATGAAAGGTTGTTCACTTACTGTGTTTAGATTTTTGTTTCAGTCCCCCCAAAACCGTGGATACTTCCTTGATGCAAGTGGGATACACCTAGGCTTATCGGTCAAGTCAATTCACTTTTAGAAGACAGCCCAAGTTTTAGCTGCCCGGTTCCAAAGCAGGAAATATGTGCACGCTAAACACTGTGGCTTGCCAGTCTTGATATTTTTCAGATGCACATCAAAATTGACATGTTCTTGTGTTGATGTAGCAGCACTTACGTTACAT
The DNA here is from genome assembly GCF_000151845.1 of Pteropus vampyrus. Taxonomy (NCBI): domain Eukaryota; kingdom Metazoa; phylum Chordata; class Mammalia; order Chiroptera; family Pteropodidae; genus Pteropus; species Pteropus vampyrus. The sequence continues at coordinate 4,900,843 of NW_011888857.1, forward strand.
TTGGATTGAAAATTATTTGGCATCTTGAGCATGAACAACTGTCCCGGTATCAATCTTTATGTTTTCTTTTTCTACAAATGTCCCAAATCTTAGTGAAAAACCCTTAAGACCAAAAAGGAGCACTACCAGAGTCTAATTATGCCACTCCATCAAATCTTTGGAGAAAGTATTCATCCTTGGCGAAACCGTCCATAATACTCAATGAATCTTTTTAAATTGTCTTAAAATGTTTCATATTGGTTGGCCAGTGTTAGTATGGAAGACCAGACGCCTTCTGTGGGCCTGTCACCTTGTGTCGTATTTTATCTTGGTCTTATTGTTTGTCATGCTTGGCCTTAGTAGGTTATAATTTCAATTCTCCTTCTTCCAGATAATCTAATACTTCAAAGATATACTGTTCATGTTAGTCATACATATTGATAAACAGAATTAGTCTGTGTGGATCAGCATCTTCAGACAGTTTATATCATTAATCATTCTCTGTATCAAATACCAAAAGGTGATCTTGGCCTGAGATACACTTTAAAGCATTTGTTATTCTGATAAAATTCTACTGGGAAGCTAAAAGTTTTTTTATCCCTTTAATAATGCAAAATAAAAATACCATTTTCTAAATCAAGAACAATGTCCTTGATGACTTACCAAGTAGCCAGAACATCAGACTATGAGAATATAGCATATAGATTTATGCTGTTCTTTCAGTGGGCAGCAGTTTTTACTCATTTGAATCTTGCCAATTTTTTATTTCTCATTTATCATATGGCTGTAGGTCTCAAATATAAACACTTTAGTTATCAATTCATTACATTTATTTCTTAGGTCAGAGGTTGTCAAACTAAGGGAAAATATGGCCTACTGCTTGTTTTTTATAAATATGTTTTATAGAAACACAATCATGCCCATTCATTTACTATTGTCTCTATTGGCTGATATCACTGTACATAGTGTTGAACAGTTTCATCAAAGACCCTTTGACCAGCAAAGCCCAAAGTATTTACAGTCCATATAAATACATGATTCTTGATAACTTAGAATATTATTCAGGAAATTTCTCTGACAAGATCAAAGATCTAACACAGAAGTCAACAACTTTCCATGTGAAGAGCTAGACAGTAAATATTTTAGGCTTTGCTGGCTAGAGACTCTTGTTCCATAGCAAGATTTGGGGAAGAAATGAGACATCGAACAGGTATGTTTTAATGACAGGGAGGGAAGTGTCATGAAAGTCTAGAGAAGCTGGAAGGATCATGAGGGTATTGCTTGTTCAGGATGCTGGGGTGGAAGAAAGAAGAAACAGTAAAAATAATCTTTCTAATTTTACAAATATTGACTCTGATGGCCTCTAATGTATCTGATTTAATTGAACACAGAGAGCTCTCCTAAAGAAAGAAATTATGTAATTCCTGCTATCCCTTCTGTTGGCCTGCAAAGGATAGTAGCAGAGTTTTCCATAATAATTTTTGTACATTATATATGTTGTCTTTATCTGTTTAACTCTATAGCCATTAGTTTAACTGACCTGACAGCCTGTGGATGTTTGAAAACTAACCCCCACCCCTTTGAGTGGTTACCAATTTAGATCTACTAACCAATCAGGCCTGCTTTTACCCTTATACTAAGAAGTGACTTCTCAAGTCGACAGTGTTTAAATCCTTAAAGGAAGTCCTTGAAGTGTGCGAGCACCTAATCCATTTGTTCTTTCATTAATAGGTCACCAAAAGGGCAAGGATATTCAACCATTGCTAATTAGACCAGTCTGCAATTTATTTTGCTTTTGGTCTAAGAAATACAAAACACTGTGCTGGTGTGGAGTTCAACATGACAATGAGACAGAGCAGGTGAGCTGATAATTGAGCTTCTGAGAAATACACATTGGCTTAAAGAGATTCTCCTTTTGTCCATTTAAACCATGTATAAGAGTGGGAAGGGAGAGAGAAGGTAGTGAATATTACAATCTGAAAGTCTGGGTTTCAACTTCAGTTACCTTAGCTGATTAATTTTTAAGCATGTAATTATGCTGATAGTGCCTTTGGGCTAAATTGTTAGCATGGCAAGTGATCAGTTTTCAAAAATTTCTTTTAACCCTTGTGAGGGTGAATTCTAGGAATAATATGAAAAAGAATTATAGAAAAGGAATAAAATAGGAGCCCATTTTAGCATAATGGTGAAAAGCATGGGCTTTAGAGTCAGCCCAGGGTTTAATCACAGTTCTATGTCTTACTTCTCATGGGTAAATTACTTAATCTCTCTGAACTTTAGCTTTTATCTGAAAACTGGGGAGAGATCATGCAGCACGACCCAGACACAAACACTAGTTCCGTGGAGCATCCATATAAAATAAGATTTATTAGGGGAACTTCTTAAGTAAAGCAGCAGCAGGATGCACATAACCCCCCAGCTCTCCTTATCCCACTGAGAGCTGTGTTGAGGTGAGGCAGGGCTGGGGACACTGCCACAACAGCCAGAGACCCAGGAACAGCCTGTGGTCAGACCAAGTTAGATGGACTGACTGGATGCAGTGAGGGGTGGGGGGCACTCCAGGGGAACCACGAAATGCCGCCCTCAACAAAAGGGAAGATGGACATGTATTTTGGATTTGGGTTCCTGCTAAATGATTCCGAGAGGGGTCTCAGGGAAGTGGGAATGAAAATAAAGATGTCTGGAACAGCACTGGCAAAAAATCACAAATCCCTCAGAGTTATTACAACATTTGACAACTGCATGACATTGGGAGAAGCAATGTTTCTTGCTCTGTTTGCAGCTGGTCTTATCTGTGTCTGTCCTCTCATCCTAAGGGCAGGTGTATATTTTTATTTCTTTTCTAGTTAGGGCTTCTTATAATTCAGTCCCAGATATTTCTTTTTCTTTCTTTTTTTTAGTACTCAGGTGAAGGCTCCTCACCCTCATCACATCATCTGAGTTGTCAATTGCTCTCTTTCCCCAAAACACTATAGTAACAGGTATATCAAGAAAAACTGAGTTTAATAGTTACTCAGTAAGGAGAACACCACCATGACAGGGGGGCAAAGGGGGAAGGCAATCTATTTTGCTGAGAGGGCACCTGATTGAGCAGTGTATTGTTTGGATAAATGGATTGTGAAGAAGTTCTAGAAGGAAAAAATCAAGTTATTTACTGGTTTACAGACTTATGTTCCTGGGCAAGACCTCCTGGAATAAACGATTAAACCTGTTAATGCAGGCAGTTTCTATTCTCAAGGCTGAGTTGAGAGTGGGAGGGAACACTTAGCTGTCGTGATTGGGCTCCTTTGACAAAGAATATCATTGAGCAGCCTCCAGGGACATCTATATACAGGTTCCCTTGTTATGACCAAGATGCTTGCTGTTTATAGGAAAGAATGGGGCCTCCGCCATCTGAGACACAGGCTGTCTCTCCTCAGGAGGTAATACTGCCATGTTAAAGGTTTTCTGTATTAAATGAGAGATATATACATTTCCTCACACAACACGAGATGTATTATAAATGTTCACTAAATTGTTCTATTTTTATTATCATTAAAATAGTACCTACATAGATTGAGGCATCAAAGTCATCAATTAGGAAGTGACTTGGATCAGAGTTATTTGTGCTACTTTCATATTTATATGTTATTTTTTATAAGGGGGAGGCCAAGGAAGAGCTTCTTCGTTCAATTTAAAATACATCAAGGCTGTCTCACTGATATGTGTCTTTACATTTTCCTCAGGAAAACCTTGAGGATGGCAATACCTGGAAACAAGGGGCTGAATCTGTCTCACAGAATGGTCTCAGGCAAGAAAGCCTGGTCCATATTCCAGGCTATGATCCCAAAGACAAAAGCTACAACAACCCGGCGTTCGAGAATGTTACACATTTCTAAGGCAATACGGGCATATACACACACGCGCACACACATGCACACATATATATATGTAGTCCACATACTTCTTGCCTCTTGGTTAGTAAACTTGTGTAGTTGCCACTGCTAGAAGACAGGGATATCTAATGTCTATTTATACTTATTTATAACTACAAATAAAATTACTGTTCCTCAGGATATTCTTTGGAAGACCCATTCAGGTGAGAAAAACAGCCTAGCCTTAAGTGCCTTGGTGACTTCCTTCATGAATAAAATAGGACTGTATTTCATCACAGTACAAGGAATCAGTCTCTGCTTTGTGTCATTTTATCGGTTGTCTTTAAACCATCAAAGAGCTTGGAGTTTACAGGCAGAACGAGGAAGCGGATATGCATATTACATGCTTCTTTGTTACTGCTGATAAAACGAGGGAATGACATCCACACCAACCCCCAAACCTCCTATATATGTAGACACATTTCATATTCTCCGCACCCTGCAGCTGCAGTTGGAACACTTAGCCTCTATTAACATACACATCTTTAAGTCCTCTTCTAGTCATTCCTGCTAATACAGCATTCCTGACCAAGCCTTAAAAATAATTTTGCTCAGCACAGGAGGAGAGACTGGTATGTCTGGTTAGTGGGAACAATTATAACTAAATACTCTTTTCTCTTTGTGCTCTCAGTGTAGTAATTTTTTTTTTTTCCTTTTTATCACCTTACAGTGAAAAAAATTGACTCCGTTCTCAACAGAAAGTCTGAATTCTTTCTCTAGGGCTGGGTAAAGAGCAATGTCCTATAGGAGGCTGCTGGGATAGAATTGTGTAAAAGAGCCTTACAAATAGCTTACCAGTCCACAGGAGGTTTCACAAATCAGAGGGACTTATTTGGTACAAAATACCTCGTTCCCAGGATTTATACTCTGTACTTTCAGCTCATACTTTGGAGTTCGATGTGTTCCATCAGGCTAAGGTGACAGAAGTAAAGATTTTAATAGTTAAACTCTAGTAAATAATTTTTAAAATTCTAGAGTAAGAGGAGACTGCAAATCAAAAGGTGAGTTAACAAATGAGAGACAGTGAAAGCTTTTCAGAAGTAAAATAATTAAATCCTTAAAAGGTTAAAAAAAAAAAGAACCAGTGCCACAGGGGCTAGATCAGAGGGAAAATAGTAGGAACCAAAACGACGTCAAAGTGTCAGGTATCTCAGGGCAGGTATCAGATATTTATTTCGTGGTCAGGTAAGATCAAGAGGCCTAGAAACAGTATGTCAGCAAAATAAGAAGAAATGGTCCAAATAGGCGAAGATAAGGACTCCTGAAGGTTGTTGGGTTGTCTAAATGTCACCCAGGAAGAGGAAAAGTTATGAGATAGGGGGAAAATTATGTAACCAGTATTTGTTACTAGGGAAAGAAGATAGAAAGAGGGGGAAAAAATCAAAAGAGGAATTAATAAACGGCAACTGGAGTTTATAAGCCACAGCCCAATGTTGCCATCTCTCCCTCTACTCTCAAATAGGACAAGAGATTAGAGGGATAGAAAGAGAATCAGGCTGTGGAAAGCAGTAGGTCAGTACTTTCCCAGAAAATTTTTCAGGATATTTTTTCTTTTTTAGTCATGAATTCTCTTACCTGGAATATTATCAAGGATAAAATTACTTGCAAATGAAAGATACTATTATTATATTGTTACATAAACTTTCCCACATTCCTCCTAATTGAACAAGCATGCACAAATGTAAGGCTTCACGTAGAGAGATGGGAATCCACGGGAGAACCATCTTCCACAGTGTATAGAAACCACCTTTGTTGCATAGTGACGCAAAAGGGAGCTGTGGAGTACAGAGTCAATAGATTCGACTAGTTAGTCATAGCGCACATCTTCTACCTTCACCTCTCCCTAAGAATGTCAGCTCAGACCAGGGATATTCTCAATAAACGGGACTATGAATGCTGATTTCCTAAGAAGGCCTAAATCGTGCCAGACTTAATGTCAGTCTCTATCTTTTAAATGCAATCGCAAATATTGGTAAACACGGAATGACATGACCTAAATGCTTCTTTCATTCATTCTGAATGACTGCATTTTGATGATTGACATTCTCTCTGTCACCATTTGGAGAAAGAGGTATGGCTTATTGACTTAAGTGAGGGACTGGAGTCAAACAGCTTAGGTTTAGACTTAAGTTCTGACATAAATTATCTTGGTAAGCTTGGGTAAGGTTTTTTAAGCTTTAGTTTATTCACGATTTAAAAGAAGCAGAAACCTTCCCTATTTAATGGTGTTGTGAGGATTTATAGAGATAAGTCACATAGTGTAGTGAATGGCCTGCATGGGACATTCAGTACTTGTTAGTCTGCAGTATATTTGAAGAAAATGGTATCTATTATGGTATTCATTTTAAGTTAAATTGGTTCACTGTTTCTCTTCAGGATTTTAAAGATACTGGCTTGGTACATGTATTGCTGAAGTAGTATGAAAATTACAAAGAACATAAGGTAAAAATGAAAAGTCATACCATAAATTTCTAAATAGTAGCCTTTTTAATGCTGAGTTTAAAATATGGTTTTTCCTAAGAGTCCTAAATTCTTGAAAAAAAGAAAAAAAAAACTATTGTAATATAGACAAGTTTATTACTTTAAAAATGCACTATTCATATCTATGAATTGTTAAGTATTACATTTGTAAATGTAAATCTTGATAAGTAGACAGCATCTTATCCCAGTTTATGACTCAGTGCACAGTTAAAAGCAACTGTGATTCTCTAAACAACAATAGAAGGGTTCTTTTGTTTTATTCAAATAATATTTCTTAAATATAAATTTCATTATTTTACAATTGCATGAGGTTAGACTCTTTCATTCTAAAAAGAAAAAGAAACCACAGACCGGGGGCTTGCAAACAGTATTTGAAAGAGAATATTACTGAAATATTTTTATGGTCTTACAATCTTAAACAGTGTTATAAAGATCAGATTGATAAATAAAAAAAATAAAGGAGTCTCTTTAATTGTTCTCTTAGAAATCAATTATTTTAAAAATTACAGAAATTTTAGCTTATATATATATATTTGTATACTTAGAAAACTCATGTGCTCAATCTCAATATTACAGGGTAGCTAGGTTTGCTGTAGCGTTAACATCTTTTTTCCAGTATTAATAACCTTGATGTATAATCTATTTCCAAATAATTAAATTTGTAATTAATACTAATGATATATATTAAAATGATATAAATTTTTAAGTTAATCAAGTGTAATTCATAATTGATATTAAATCACCTAATGAGTTATTTTTATCTGTAATTCTTGGAAAGAGTTATGCTATTATTTCCTCCTCCATTCCAATTTCCTGACCTAATCAATCTAGATTTACAAACACCAGTGTAAATAACAAACACTCATAAGCCCATTTTTCTAATACTGCACTTTGTGCATTTGAAAATCACCTTTCTTCAGAAGAGAGAGTTAAGCTTATAAATATCTGGCTACTTAATCATGACATTGTCCTTATGGGGTGTCTGTATATCAGTGCCTCCCTCATTAGATTTTCAAGAAGATGTGAGTTGACAATGATATTTCTGTATATCAATAGGAAATTTAAGATATTTTTATATTTTCAAAATTTTATTTGGCTTTTTTATAGAGCCCTGGAATACTAGAATGAATACATATAATTAAGATATATAATTATTTTAATTATTTCTTTTAAAAGTAAGTTCAGATTGAAATGCTTTCAAATGATCAATGTGAATATTCTCTACAGGGTTTGGAGTAGGATGTGAAATAGTTATCTACTCTAAAATATTTTATATAAACTTAATAGATTAAGGTCGGTCTACCAAGTGACCAAGTAAATATACATCAACATATATCAAAGCAAAGTTTGACTTATTATATAACATGACTTCTTTTTCAGTGTTTTGGATAATGCCTGTAATATTTAGGCCACCAAAGGCTTAGGACAAGCGTGCTGGAACACATGCATATACACAGAAGTTGAGATCAAGAGGATTTTATGACTTAATATGTTATTATAAACCGAAAAAAAGAGCAATATATAATGGTGATATCCTTTATGGATCTTGACCATTTTGCCTTTAGCAATTTCCAAAAACAACATTTTATCTTTTTAATGTTAAAACAAATGTGTATGCAGATGTTCAGAGCATCCAGGTGGTTCTGAATTACAGAATCTGCTTTGACACATTAAAAAAGCTAAGAATAATTTCATGTAGTGTATTAATTTGATATTCTAATGTAATTGCCATGTAAGAAAATATATGAGCAATTCCTAAATCTCTTATATGTAACAGTATAATATAGTCAGGCAGAATATGTAGAGAAATGGTACTGACTGATTTGGAATCGACATTATAAAGGTTATGTATCTTTATTGTTTATTTTCAAGAAAGCTGCTTGAAAACACCAGCTTAAAAACTGATTCAGTCTATTTCAACAGAGCAAAGTTTCCTTAAATTGGCTTTCAAATTTCTCATGAGAGTTTGGAAATAATGTTTAATGATTAACAACATATATCTATATCTAAATAGTTTCAACATAAATCTATATATTTATCAATATATATCTATATGAAAAGAAAAATATTTATAATCATCAGGCTAACTATATGGTTGCAACCTAATTTCTCCTATTGAGAATAAAACACAGTTGGAGCAATCCATTGTTTCTTCCAGCCTTCTCCATGTACCCTCTTTAATTACAAGCCTCTAATAGTTCTTTTCCACTTGAGAAGTCCAATATAGAGGCCAACAGCCACATGTCCAAGGAAGGAAAAATTGCTTATATTTTTAAATGAATTTTTGACTTCACCATTGAGAAGTGACACATTTATTCTTTAGCTGGAATTTCACTGAAATCTAAACTTACTAGATTTTGCTTTGTAAGTACTAAAATAGACAAGGAAAGAAAAGAAAAAGGGAAAAACCTTTCATTTCTTCTGAATATTAGATGAACTAACTTGTGGTTGTTTTTCCGTCAGAAAGAAAACAGGGTGTATGCACAGCAGGTACTGGAATAGGATTTGCAAGTCAAAGGATTTCGCTTAGGTAGGAAATTCCCTATGTTCCCTCCACCATGCCCAAAACATTACTTCTCCAATTATCTTTGCCATCAGACTATTTTGACCATTCAATCCGACTTTTTTTCACTTAGGAAAAAAATCATCAAAAAAAGTACACTGAGCTCAAAGTCAGTAAGAAAGTCTGCTCATACTACTTGTCAGAAAAGATATTAAATTTGGCCGGCAATGTTTATCTGGAAGTGAGTGGCACAGACACTAACAAAATAATTATAAATGTTTTGAATACCACATGGGGCCAGCCAGCCATGTGACAATTATATTTCGTGGGGAACATCTAAATCTCATTTTATTTTTCAACAAAAATTTAGGAAATTTTTGCTTTACCCACACAGAGAGTGAGAATTGTGATGGAAATAAATATTCTGAAAAAAGTTGATAGATACATGCCTGAAAATATCAACCCTTTCCTTCTTAGGGAAAAGTGTAAAGCAGCATCCACATAGCAATTTAGTGTGCTCTAGACTCCTAGTTTGGGTCAAGTATGCATGGAACAAAATTTCTATAGGGCGAATCGTGCTGGGGCACTCACTGGTATCGTCATGAAGCAGTAAGATTGGGTGTCTAGTCTTCTTCTTCCGGAGAAGAAACTTCGATGCTACAAGAAATTGGATCTGGTCCCTAATGAGTCTCTTCTCTACCAACCTGTCTGCTTTCATTTTACTTTCCTGAAAAAAGAGGCCCTAATGTGGATGTGGCCAGGATGCAATGGCTGTAATACTTGTGTTCTCTAGCAAGAAAACCGTCCAATGTGGTCATAGAGGTGATATTTTGGATGAAACCAGATGGCAAGTTCAATTGAAGGTAACTTGTCACCAAGTTATATATTTATGAATACATAAATCCTAGCTAGCAAGAACCTAGGATAGCTAATGATTCAAGCTAAAGCTCAATCAGTCCTTGCCTTTGGACTACATATTGTTGGCACATTTAATTTTTAATAGAAATTAGAATAGGCTCACCTTTCCATCAGAAGCTGGCCTTTTCACGCCATTCCAAAAGGTTCTTTTCTGAGCTACTGAGAATACCAGAAAGGAGAATAGATGTTAACTAATTCCATAGATATAACCTACAACTATTTCCAAAGCCTGTTATAATACTATGATTTGGGAGGTAATGGAGTGGTGACTGTAGTAGGACTGAGTTCGGCATATCTCACAGATGGTAAGTGCTTACCAGTTTTTACACACAAAGTATATGAGCATGCTCGCACGTGCGCGCGCGCGCACACACACAAACACACACACACCTGGGCCTATGTCTACCTGCCCCAATTGACTGATCAATTCAGTCACTTCAGTTAATTAACTCATCAGGTGACCTGAATTTTCAATTTTGACCATCAAGTGGAAAAAACATTTGTCAGTTTGGTAGCTTCTTGTTGACAGTTGGCAACAGTGCCCCTACATGTCCTCCTTCCTCGGCGTGAACTATATCAATGCTAAGATTCCTATCCTAAGGAGATTTTGATGATGACTAGTAGAGGCAGCCCAAGCGTGAAAAAAGAAAATGTTTCTGTGTACTAGAAGCATTATTATCCTCTTAAGAACAAAGTAAGCTTCCTCTCCCATCTGTTTCTGGCACAAAGCATTATCAGGACCAAAATGATACTCCATCTGCACTTTCATTCGCAAATGCCTTGATGATGACAATGAGTTTATCAGAAGACAAATAAATAGTCAAAACTTTTTTAAGAGTAGGGTAAGGTTTTGCAAGAATAGTAAACTATTACTTTGTAGAGCTAAAGAATGAGCAATCCCCTCTCCCCATACACACTCAAAAAATCCCAGCTTAATATTTAAAAATCAAGGAGCATTGAATTTAACATGTACATTATAGGAAAAAATATCACATGATAATTTATTGAGTGAAAAAGGTGCCTTTTCATTCCATTCTACAATAGATTGTGCCAAGAGTCGTTTTGGAGGAAAGTGCAGCGTTTGGAAATTGTTCCTCATGCAGTCACTCAGGACATTTTATCTAAAAGTGCATGCACAGATTCAAACAATTACAAACTATTTCTGTTACAATTTCAAGCAATTTTCCACACACTATACTGTGAAAGCACTTCAGCTTTGAACAACTTGTCAAGGTTGACTACATGCACATATATATTAATTTTTTGAAAAGACAACAATTTAGAGTATGAAAATATATAAGCAGCATTCATGTAATACAGAATTCCTGAGAACAGTGTGTGCTATATAAATCTTTGAGAAATAATTTGTATATGAAAACCATGATATAAAACATTTCTCTCAACTAAAGTAGAGTGATCTAAAACTGACATACTCTGAAGGGCTGTCACTATTTTCCTGTTAACAGTGATGAAAGAATAGCCAGATTCTACTGCATTGTTTCACAGAAGGAAAAGTTCAGATTTTTTTTCATTGTTTCTCCAATTTTCCATCGGTTTCAAATAATATCAGAGAAGGCATTTTCTAAATCAATGTATTATAATTTTTTAATTAAAAATGTCTTTCTCTTTTTATATTTTTCTCTCTAGGCAATCAATATGATTTTTAAACTTTCATAGTATTTATATAAAAATAACTCAGAAAGAGAACTCTCAAAGGTACAGTTATCATCATTCTTTGCTCTATCATTAAGACAAATGTCTTTGTCTCGTGTCCCAAATGTGGAAAAGACACAAATGTCAGGTTCATCAGGTAGAGAGAGTATTTATTCTCAGGCATATGTATACATTTGACTAACGAAAAAGAAAATTAGATGCTACGAAAAATGAAGGCGTTTAAAACTCCTTTGTTGACTCAGTGGAATTAAATGCCATAACTAACCAGGTGGCAAAAAGAGAACCTTTCTGAAATCCGACTGGAAGAGTCACATGTGGCAAGAGTATGTGAGGAATGTTTAGAGTCTGGTGTCCTCTTTGCTCAGAATCAGAAGACAAGTAGGGAAGTGATAAAAACAAACAATTATAATTATCAGTTTTTCCCTAGAAAGAGAGAAAAGTAAAAAGACAAAAACAAAAACAAAACAAAACAAAAATTCTTCAGTGTTAGAATTATAAAAATAGTTTTCCCAGTAAGAGAAATTATAATTTTCTTGCTAGAGAAACCCTAGCATTATAGAAAGTGCTTTAGTTCCACTGTGTTCAATCTGGTCCTTATAGATTTTGGAAAAAAATTGTGCTTTGTTCAATAGAACAAAATTAATTGGACAAATAATAATAATAATAATAACCACATATATGTATGAATGTGTGAGTATGTGTTATTCCTCACCCCATTCCCAGTAGAGGAAAACTGAGATTACTTCTGATTGTTTTACAATGAAAAGTGTCTTGATTCCTACCTTACACTTCCTTAATTCAACTCTTCTCTTTCTTCCCATCCTGCCCCCAGAGCTTATGCCTTCACCAGACTTTCTGTAGTTGAATGTCCCATCCATCCCACCTCTTCCATCTGTGAATAGTCACACTCACAGATACTGAGTTGACACTGAAATAGCAACTCCACAATAAAGCAAAGTGATATCTTTCACAATTGATTTGCCTTTGTTTCTAGAGAGTTTTCAAATATAAATCAAATCAATCTATCAAAGACGTAATAACAGAAAACTCCCTTCAGTGGTGAAAAGAAAGTAAAACTCAAAAATATGTATGCTGTTTGTACAAAAAACATAAATTTCTATTCATGCATTGCTTTCATTAGCAAGAGTGCACATTGTTGGAAAAGCGTGAGTTGCAAAGCATCTGGCTTCTGTTTTCCTGAATAAAACAAGTCACATTGGCTTACTGTGTAACTGGTCTTGGAGCTGCATAAACTATAACTTGCATTACATATAGTCAAGGTGTAGAGGTCTAAGAAAAACCAACATATTTACAGCATTTCAAATTATTCTGTGAGCATTGATGGAATAAAACAGTAAGGAAAAAATTTAATGTACTATAAAACTGCCTTCCACAGTAACATATGAATTAGTAGTGTTCTAAATAATATGAGAATAAACACCTATATTTTATTTTATAAGTATGTGGCTCTATCGGTATTTCGTAAAAAAAAAAAAAAAAATCCAGTGCAACTGGTTCTGCCAGTGATACAACAGATTTGAATGTAGCCAATGCAATATAATGTTATTTCAATGAATGGTATTCTTTCTGGAATCTCAGATTTTTGGTTGACTAAAGGTGATGTGCAACTCTTCAACTGCATAGTCAATGTAGAGCAGCATAAATTCACTGTGGCACAGATCCATAATCTCAGCAAGAAACCATGGAAACTCCTAATAAACCTGTAAGCTGAAGGGACATGGATTTCTGGCAGCAAAGGCAATAATTGATTTAAGTCATTTCTTATAAGTATCTCGACTCAACTCAAGGTTCCAGAGTCAGATTACTATGTGATTACATGCCTGGCTTGTGAACATTTACATGGAAATCTGTCTCTAGAAGCCTCACCATCACCCTTCCTATTACACTACAGTAGATGGAAGATGAAGGTCTCCAAACACACGACTCCCTGAGGCTGGTTCTAAGAATTAGATCCTGGCTTCCTGCAATGGCAACATAACCATTTTTTAAGGTCATGAGTCATCTTTTATTTTCTCCCCACCGACACCCAGAAGCCTGGGTGTTCCAAATCCCAGAGATGGCTGTGATACATTTCCAAGTAGAATATTATACATATGGTATGCCAGGCATGCTTTCCTCCTAGATTTCACCTAGACTTTGAAGTTGCTGTCGTTCCCACTAATAGCATTGCCCCTACTGGGCAACAGGTACCAACTAAGGCCATTCATGGTGAACAGGATGACCACTTTTTCTCCGCTGTTGTTGCAAATGCTCTAGTTCAGCCTCATACATCATTTCTTGGACTAAGTACTTCTCCCGTCGTATTCGGTCATATAGGTTCTTTGGTACATCTGGAATCAGGTATGCGATGAATGACTTGATCCCAAAAACAAGGTGCTGCAAATTTAAGAAGGAAAAGTGGACTTTTCAAAAATTCTGAAATGCTAATTGTAAAACAACAATCATAAACAATGTTGCACTTGCCTCACAATCATCAGAACTTGGTAAGTATCATCTGGAATATTAATATTTTCAAAAATTATATTGGAATACTACTATTGCCTTAAATCTCGTAAGTATTAAGAGAAAACAAAGAATTGTTTTCTCTTTCACAGCCACATGTTGAAATCACCTTATAAATACTGAATGAATCAAATTCACATCTATAAAATCCTTATATATTATGCAAAAACTATTATGATATAATAGTTTTATGATATAAAACTATTATTATGATATAAAACTATAAAACTATTATGATATAAAACTATTATGATATAATTGTTATACATGGATGAGAAAGACTACATCCGTTGAAATCCCATGTCTGATAGATGGTAATACACAGTCTACAACCACATAGAATATAGTGAGATTAGACTCAACCTCTAGTACATACATTTTTCAGAACATCTACCCTGCTAAGTTCTATATTATTATAACTGCTTTAAAAATGTTATGTCTATTACATAATTCTTCTATAATAAAAATATTTTAAAAAATAGACTGACAAAAGTGTTATATATATAAAAAAGTAGGAGCAAAAATCAAAATATAATATGCCTGTGGTTAAAAGTACAGATGCTGAATGAGAATGCCTATGTCTGAACCCTACTCTGTCACTCATTAGCTGAGTAACCTTATACAAATCACCTACATTCTCTGTGTCTCACCTTTAAAATAGTGATAATAATAGTATTCTTCAAGGTTAGTATGAGGATTAAATGAACAAATTATGTGAAAGGTTTAAAGGAGTACCTGACACAGTATAAGCACTACTTAAATATTACCTCCTATTATTATAAAAGTATCCTTTTTCATGAAGAAGGACTGATCTTTCAGTTTCTCAGAAAATTAAAAAAATCTGATACTTGATAGAGTTAGGCAGATCTATGGAAAAAAAAAAACCATTTACCTCAAAGAATTTGTGACAATAGTCTCTCTACATGGAAAAGAAGAATTCAAGACACTTTTTAAACTGAGCTTGCTGTATGTATCCTAGGGAACTGCATTACACAATGAATCATAGTAAAACAGGTCATATTTTCCCATAGAAAAGCAGATCAAGAGATTCTTTCCTGGCTATTTTTTCTCTCTGTAATTTTGGCCATAAGAAACAGATACATTCAAAGTTCTTCCATAGACCTTTGGGGACTTTAGAGAATAGATATTCAGTAAATTCCAGTGCCAAGTTCTTCACTATATCAACCTGGTTTGATGCTAAGCAAGGCAATAATTCTTAGCTTCTCCAAAATTTCTTCACGGGACTACAATTAAATATCATCGCATGGCCCTGATAATCAAAATCTATGTACTTTTTATAAAAGTGTTCCCAGGCAACTCTAATTACAGTTGATTGTTCAGAAAATAAGTTTCTCCATCCTGATAAATAGATATGGATTCTTTTAATAGATGATGAAAACTATCCTTTCCTTTTTAAATTTGGTTACTGCGATGCTCAATACTAATTCTCAGTTCAAATGCGAGTCGAGTAGCTTTCATCTTGGTTTTCTGGTAAAAAGACCCACTAACCTACCTTAACGCTATTCAGCTCTTGCTCTTCCTGGCACTGGTTATAGCAATTTCATTGTGTCTGGGATACACTCAAGTCCCTTTTTGGAAGTCAGTAAGGAACTGACTTCAAAGAGGCAACTACTGTATCAATTGGAAAAGCGCTTACCTACAGTAATTTTTGTCAGTTTTTGACTAACCTCAAACACGATAATGAAGGCCAATCGAGCAGCGAGGATATGCCAGTATTGTAAGGTGAACTCATAGGGTTTGGAACTCCAAGGAGGACCTCTGTAGTCTCGGTATCTAAAATACACACACACACACACACACACAAAATCGAAAAACAGACCAAAATATGGAGGTTCCAAGTGTTCTTGATTTGCTAAAATCCAAAATGACAGTTTAAATGTACTCATTAACATGTAGAGGGGAGAGATGGAACGGTGAAAGCAAGAAGAAAAGACATCTATAATTCATAAGTCAGTACCTGCAATAACCAGACTTTCCCATGCCAAGCTCACTCAGGTCAAAGAAGGACAGGCTATTGTTGACATATCCCTTTAAACAACTGGGAGGAAAGAAATGTATCATGTGATTCAGAGATTCATAAAATTCTAGTCCAATTTCTTCATTACGAATGACAAGATTTAATAAGTGCCATTATTCCTTTCATTCTTAACTCCTAGCATCTCAGTCTCTCTGATTGTATTTCCTAGCTCCCGTTACATCTGTAATTGTACATTTATGAGACAGATTCTCGTCTGCAACTTTCAGTTTCTACCTTATCCTTTCATTTGGCTTACATTTATTATTTGCTATGTACTAGGCATTGTAGTAATTACGTCCTATGGATTAAAACACTACAAATATATATTTTATAAATATGCATTTAATACTATTTGGTTAATTATAATTAAGCAGGCAATCAATAAACATGTTTATTTGTGATTTATTTATTAATTTATTCAAGACATATTTATTGAGAATCTCAATTTGTTAGAAAAATTCTTGATGCCTGGTATTCAACCATGAACAAAACAGGCAAAAATCCCTATCCTAGTGGTCAGGGTGGATTTTTACAATAACCTTAGGACATATATATTTTAATTTTCATCATATAGATTAAAGAACTAAGGTTTACAGAGACTAAATAACTTTTTCTAGGCCTTATAATTCTCAAAATTTGTGGTCTCAAGTAACTTTTACATTTTTAAACATTATTGGGGATATCAAAGAGCTTTTTTCATAGGGCTATATCTACTGGTATTTAACACATTAGAAATTAAAAGAGAAATTCAGAAAATATTTATCTAATAATTCATTTAAAATAACTATCAGATCTGTTTTAAATTTAAAAAATACACTTTAAAGAAAAATAGCTGTATTTTCCAAAAGAAAATTGTAGCGAGAACAATGACATTGTTTTGCATGTTTGCAAATCCCTTTGATGTCTATTTTAATAGAAGACAGGTAGATTCTCATATTTACTTCTGTGTTAAATCTGTTGCAATATATTGTTTTGGTTGAAGAGCAAGTAGAGAATCTGGTCTCACAAAGCTAAGTAGTTGGAAAAAGGACTATTTTAATAGCATTTCAGATAACTGTCAATATCTTTCTTTGATATTACACATAAAGTGCAAATGTGGTCATTTCTTAAAGTTTAGTTGTAATGTGGAATCTAAGTGTTATTAGTGAAGTTTTCATATGAATTTTATGTTAAAATCCATAAGTCTATCTTAAATTTTTAATTCATCTTTTGTTTAATTCATCTTTAACATCAAATATGGGTCATTTGGAAAATATTTGTTTGCCGAATTATTCAGATATTCCAAATGTTAATATATATTTCACAATAGACTATGAAAAGCCACAAATGTTAATACAACCATTGATTTTCATTAGAAAAAAATAATCTATAAGTTTTGGGAAACTTTCAAGCTCACAGTGGTAGATAAATGTTATTAAAAATTCTAATTTTCACTTTAAAGCTTGAAATATATTAATGGCAAAAATACCGTCAATTAGTTTCCTTAAAAGAACAAGTTAGTTTTGTGCATTTTAAGAAAAAGTGTCTGCTAAATACACAGCCTTCATAATTACACTTTGGCAATCATTCTGTGTTAAAAAAGTTTGTTGAGTTTGCAACTCTAACAATCCGCACAAGTACTTTATATACACTTTGCATATTGTCAAATAGAATGCTGAAAAGACACTTATTCAAGGATAAAGATTTGGTAAAATTAATAATTATTACTGCTTGATCAAGGACATTCTGTAATTTCTTACTGGTGCTTTTATAATGGTGATTATATAGCTGAGAAATACAATCATTTGCAGTACTTTTTCTTGCCACTGTCCTGAGTTATGCAAAGTGACCAGAAAATTTTATCCCCATTGCTTTTGTACTATCAGTGCAAATGTTAATATGGTGAAAAAAGGAAATTATGTCTTCATATTATTATTAAAATAGTACTGACCTCATGGACCCTGAAGGAGATCTGCAGACCACACATTGAAAACCAATGCCAGGATAAACGGTTGTCAGAACCTGATTCCAATACACATCTGTTTCATTCTAAAGCCTGAATTCTTAATTATAGAACTATACTAGCTTCACTCCATTCCCTGCTTACCTCATAATTTATGATTTCAACTTGCCAATACCCTCCTCTTCATTGCCATCTTATCCTTTTGTCATCTTGCTCTGAAAATTTCTAGTCTGAATGAATCTATTCCAATTTAGCTGCTAAGCATTAATAACAGGATCCTATGTACTTGTAGTTTCAACTTCACATAAGCCTTCTGCATCTCTAGTCACTCAACATGGAGATAGAGTCTGGTGCGATCTACCTGAAAGGCAGGCCCCGAAAGTAAAGGGATACCCAACCCATCTAATTTTCTTCTGCCACTAGGTGGCAGGAAAGACACCAGCAAATACTGCGGTTAAGAAAGAGGGCTGCCAAATGTGTCTACTTATTTTAAAGCTTTAAAATCTGCTCCTAGAGAATTCTGAATTAAGAGAAATGGGATTTTTTCAATATTAATACTAAAAGTACTTTATATTTTTATAGTGTTTTACAGTACATAAAATGTTAACTTCAGGCACTATTTCTTAATCATAGGCCCAGACTGACGAGGTGCCTTTGAGTAAAAGGCAAAGTTAGAACTTGAACTTAGGGGTGTTTGATTTCAATTTAAAATCTTTGGACATGACTCTAAAAATATGAAATAAAATCTCATGTTTTATTATCTCTTTTTGAAAAACTGAAACGTGTATTTTCAGACAAGCGTTTCAGTGTTCTGTGAAAACGTCAGTTCAACAGTAGAGCTAAGGGTTGACTTCATCCTAAACCAGGGCTCAGCCTGTTAGGGCACATGTCCTGCATCCAGATAAGACACATGCCCAAAACTACTCCTGAAGGAAGAAGGAGAAGCAGCTTCTCCTCTCACTGCTATCTCCTATCACGACTTCCTAAGGCTAATCGCCAGCTAGAACTCCAATTTCTCTCTGTTCCCCGAGTCCAGTATTCTCTTGCATTCTTCCTTAATTACTGCCTTCAGGAAGGAAAGAGCTGAAATACCCATAGCCCCTAAAGCAGTGGTTATAAACTGGGTGACTCTGTCTCCCAGGTGACATCTTGCAATGTCTGGAAACATTTTTGGTTGTCATGACTTGGGGAGTACGGAGGTTGCTATCAGTATCTACTGGATTGGGGCCAAGACGGCCTTTAAACATATTGTAATGCACAAGACAGCTAGTTGTAAATTCCTTTAGAAAAATCTTTAGTCATATTCTGACAGTTTCTTCATATTCTGTATTTTTTTTCACCAAGTTTGATGAACAGCGTGGACCTCAATTTCCCCATTTACATAGACAGAAGATTGCACTGGATGATTTCTACAGTTTCTTCCATTCTAAATTTGACTCTTAAATACATTATAACATTCTTTAATACTCTGATGGCAGTGATACACTTCCAAGTCAAAATATAGAGAGACTCTAAAATTATTTACTGGAAAACATCATTGCTCTTATAACCCCGCTTGATTTCATTCAATAAATACAGTATAAATGCAATGATCAGAAACATTGCCCTTAATGGTTACAGAACAAAACTTCCCAATAAGTTCTCATTTTAATTACAAACATAAAATATGTCAGGAAAATGTGTAAATTTCAACCTTACTTTTCACCATATTCAAAATGACTTGCACAGGGGCCATATTTGTATTCGTAGACAAAACGTGGGATGTAATCAGATGTAATAGCAATTACAAATGCATTGGTAATCACAGCCAATATACCAATTCCTTCAAGAATTCCATACCAGATACCTAATAGGAGAAAGATTAAAAATAGTGAATAATACAAAAAAATTAAAATCCTCTAACCAATCTTACATTGGAAAAAATGTTTTACTTATGTTGGAAGCATAGCCCTGTCCATTATTTAATTCGTTGGTATAGTATCTCACTACAGATAAAACAGCTATTGAATACTCTTCCACAAAGGGAAGGTAGACCTCTATCTAGAAAGATTTGAAAATTAAAATATCATTGGGAATGGTTCATGTCTATAATAATGAAACATGGCACAATTGCTTCAAAGCCTAAATAGAACTTGCTGAGGTAATAAAAACAACAAACAAAACTCTTCAAGTTCTCCATCGTTGGACCAAGTCTGAAATAATTGTATTCACCATAGGTTTTGCCTTTAAGTGACTTCTTAAATTAAAATTAAATTAAATTAAATTAAAAATACAAGAAAGTAAAACTAGTTTTGTGTCAAGATCTGAAAATCACTAACTGACATTTTCTACTTCTTAAGAGGCCAATCTGACATCATTGAGAAAGCTTTTGAAGTTGCATATAGTAACAATATACTATTGATTATAGACAAAATTATATTTCAAATAGTATTAACTTAGCTTTAAAAATACTGATATGTTATATATAAAGCAAAAAGTCCTGGAAAAAATATTCAAAGTGCTGGATAAAGGTGATTGGATAGCATGACAACTTCTCTGTTTGTCCTCCCCTATACACACTTTTTGTTTTTCAAAATCTTTATAGTGTGGCTACATTCAGTTGCAAATAAAAACATGAAAACAAAAATGATGTTAGCATTCCCTGGTTTGGGAGATAATAAGACCAAGATAGCAGAATTCATAAACAAAACCACTATCTGAATACATCAAAAGTTAACATATATTTTTATAAAAATAACAATATTCAGTCAAAAGAAAACAATATCCAGGGAGAAAATATGTCCTTCACAAAAAAAAAGGAAAAATAGTTATTATACCTAATATACAAAAATGAATTAAAATTTTAATAAAGCAAGAGAAAAATGGGCAAAGAATCCAAGAGAATTTGGTAAGAAAATGCAAATAACCAATAAATATATTAAAAAGTTTTCGATCACTAGTATTCAGAAAAGTGTCCTTAAGGAAAACATTTTTTTTTTTTTTAAATCCACCAGATTGTTGAAGATTGAAAGTCTTATATCATCCAGTGCTATTTAGGGGGTTAGGAAAACAGAAACTCTTACGTAGTTGTTTGAAGTATGACTTGTTACAACATTTGTGGCAATTAATCTGATATCTTTTAAAATTAAAATATGAATACATTTCTCCTACTTTTTGGGATCTATACTACAGACATATTGTACATACATATATATGGATATGTGATATGTAATGTATATATAATATCTATCTCTCTATATTTACTTCTATATCTATAGCTATATTTATGTTTATTCCTGTTTGTAATGGGAAAATTTAGTAAATTTAGTAAATGAAAATTTAGTAAATTTAGAAAATTTAGTAAATTTAGTAAATTTAGTAAGATTTATGATACATTCATATTATGATTATTACTACTCTCTTAAAATGTATTGAGCTAGAAGATATCCATGAAGAAAAAAAGCAGAACCCTATATATGTTCATAAGTATTTTTTTTGTATATTTGTATGATAAGAAAAACACGGATAAAGGATACATGCCTAATTGATTTCATTGATTCCTTGAGGTAGAAGGGAAAGGTAAATGGAGAGAGAGGATTATTATTGACTCTTTTTATATCTTAGTGTTGTCCGGTTTGAACAAGACAATCTAGCAAAGTTTAAAAAATAGTAATCTATGCATTGGAAGGTGCAATAAACAATAAAGCTAAACTTGGAGTTTTATTTTTTCTTCTTTGATTTATTTTTTTAGATTTTCTTTATGGTGCTTACATTTTTAAAAGAATAAAATAATGAATATATCCAAATTAAATAACATCAAATTAAAATAATAAATTTTAGTTGCTTCAAAAAATGGGAACTCAGATTGAATGGCATGAAATCTCTACAGATTAATATATTCTGTTGACTTTGATGGTTGTTGAATATATAAATGGCAATATCAATTGAAAGGATAATCCTTTAGCAAGAAAATTCCCCAAAAAGTATAAATTAGCTTTTCCACATACTTAGAATTTCTATTACAAAACTACAGTTTATTAAAACAGTATACCAAGAATAAGTAGTCAATCAATGAGACAAATGGAGATTCTAGTAACATGCCTAAGTCTATGTAGAATTTATTATAACAGAGATAATTCAAACAAGTTTTTTAAAAACAATATGGATGATTTTGGGGAAATCAGCTATCCATTAGGAAAAAAAGCTGGATTTGAATTTTAATATCTTTTATTAACAATGAATTCCAGATAGATCAATATTTTAAATAAAATCATGAAATGGCAACAAACAAACAAAAGTCAAACAACACATGTGGGTCTAAAATTCAAAACAAAAATTAAAACAATGGGTGAAAATCAGGAGGACCTTTTTAAGAATGCCATAAATAATAACTATATAACAATTTGATTTTATATACACTTTAAAGTCTTATTCATTATAGAGTAAAAAAATTAAAAACTAGCATATGAAAATGTTCATAACACATATAAAAGGTGAATATTCTTAATATGATAAAGATTACCAAATCAGATATAGTGGCCAAAGGATATAAATACAATTAGTAAAGAAGAAATACAAATATATTTAATCTCTAGTTATAAAAATGCAAATAAGTATAACAAGGTATCAGTTTTTCCTCTTCAGATTGCTAAGTATGTAATAACATTTGGAGTTGTTGAGGAAATACAGAAATGGGCATTCTTTCACTTATGGTAGGAGTATAAACTGGCACAACATTTCTGAAGAACATGACAAATTATGAAAATTTTAAATGTATATGCTTTTTGATATAGGAATTTTATTCTAGGAATTTATCTTGAAGAAATAATCAGACAAAGTATAGACGAAGATGTTCACCTCAGTGTTGTTTATAATAGTGAGAAATGAAGCAATCTGAACATCTCTAATTAGGGGACTGATTTTTTTTTTAATGTCATACAACATATAATAGAAATCTGTACAACAATTGTAAAGAATGATGCAGAACTCTATTTATTAACTTAGAAAGATATATATGAGATCCCTTGTAACTACTTGTTTGTAGTTACAAACAAGTTTATGAAATAGCATGCTCAGTATGAACCTACTCTCAACTAAGTAAGTGTCCATTTCATTCTTTTGTTAACTAAAACTGCTCAGTTTTGTTATGGCTGGAAGGGAGCTCCAGCAATAGAAGCACACATTAGTGTTAAATAAGATCAAACCACATTTTGGTCCTAGCAATGCAAACACTTTTAATTCCCGAATCTTACCTATGTCAGTTGCTCGAGCTGGCAGAGGCCTCCGCCACTGTGTGACAAATTTGTATGCATCCAGCCTAATTTCAATGATATTGTTTAACAAAGCCAAAAGAGGGGCCAGAGGAAAAGCCGCAACAAAGATGGTGGTAAAACCAAACTGTAAAACTGTAAAGGGAGAACATAAGAGAATTAGTAATGTAAACAAGATCATTTATCGAATGTCTTCTTTGCGCCATATTAGGTGCTTTGCTTAAGTTGCCCTTCGACATCCCTACAAGGTAAATATACTTATCGCATTTTACGGTTGAGAAAATGATAGCTCCTATGTGTTAAGTAATTTTGCTTAAGGGTAGAAAACTAGAAAATGTTAAAACCTACATTCAAGCTCAGATCTCAATACACTGAAAGTCTATGTTCTCTCCACCTCTATGCTACACAGCATGAAGGAGAAGTAGAGACAAAAGGAGTCAAAAAGGAGGCCTTGAATAAAAATGCTGAGCTCTGGAAGAGACCCAAGAGACCTAACCTTCTCCTCTCTTTTTATGGATGAGAAAACTGAAGGCAAGAGAACAAGCAAATGTCAAGATTTTAAAAATCACACAGTGATTTTTTTAATACTTAGAATGGGAATCCTTATTTTCTTAATATAAATATGTTTCTCAAAGAAGCCAAGGCTCAGACTAGGTCTGTGCAAAGGTATATTGTGAAAAAGAATTATAGCTTTATTTGGGTGGGACAGTATATTTCTTTACATAAGAATGAGTTCAGCTTTATTTTGTTCTTTTAAAATATTGCTCAAAAGCTAGGTGATTCATTACGAGAAAAATCTCTACTGAGGTTAAATGTTACGGCTGACAGAGGACAAAATGTGTGAGCCTTCCAAGGGCACCGCTTTCATCTCTTCTCTAGTTCTGCTGAGATAAAGGTGCAGATGTGTTTTAAGATGCTTGGAGTTGGAAAGGAGAGAGAGGCTTTTCTTTCTTGAGCCAAAGCCTGAGTGAAATAGAAAAACAGAATCAGGAAGTCCTCAGAAGGTTCTTCCTTACCCATTTCTAAGTATTCATCCATCAGTCCATGAATATTCATGGGCTGCAGATTCCAATCATTTTCCCACTGAGGTATAGATGCATCTTGGATTCCCCGCTTGATTTTATGTCTTGACCACCAGTTCTGGATCAACCTACAACACAGAGCAGACGAAGGGCTCTTGTTTAACCATTTAGTGAACAATTTATAGTGTATTAAGAAAAGAGAAAACACCAACTACCCTGGGATTACACTAGGCATTCTTAGGAATTGAATACATTTGTGTATGGTCTCATCTTTTAAGTTTAGCATGGGAGAATAGGCCTCAGTCTTCTAGAACTCAACTACACCCTATTAGCACCTACATATTTATCTAGAAATTAATCCCCCCATATACCTAGATGCTTCCTGATATTGCTTAGGTGAACATGTTTCTATGATTCCTCCTTATACCCACCTACATAAATACTTAAACTCCTATGTTGCCTGTTATGATTGCATCTGAGCCCTTTGTTGCTCATAACCCACAATCTTCTGGGCTGTGCTCTCTGAACATGAGTAAAACCATGTTTCACATTAAATAACTGAGCCTTAGATAGGGTTTTAAGACATGTAGGTTCTAGTCCCCATCCTGCAATGCATCAGCTGTATGACTTTTAACAAGTCACTTCACAAAAGGTTTGAGCATTTAGTGATTACATTCTGCTACTATAGTGAACAATAATTTATAGGCAATGGTTCTGTGTTGAGTCTAGCTCAGTAGTCTTGAAATTTTCTGACTCAGAAACATCCTGGTATGCATACACTGTAGATTTCTGAGTAATAAATTATTTTAAGTGTTAAATGAAATTACCTATAGAATGAAGTAAATTTCAGAGGACTCAGTGACTAATACGCACTCTGAGTTTTAATTAATCATGGACCTAGGAACTCAGTGAGAATTGGAAGAACAACCACATATGGACCAGAATGTCAAGCAGTGCTTCACTGTTGAGTCTCACGGAGGCTGCCATTGGGGCCCCATGGAAATGAAAAAGGGGCTGGAGGTTGAGACTGAGGCAGGTGTGCACCTTTCTTTTTTATTAATTTCAGTTCTGCTTAAGATTTTACTTGAAGAAAGAGAATTAAGGTTTAAAAGTTTGAAAATCATTGCTTTAGTGACTGGCCCACACCTGCTAGATTTTCTTCAGCAATGCCCTTGCCCAGCTATTGGGAAAATACCAACGGGATGTCCCTTGCTATTGTACACTTGGGATTTGATATGCACGATCCAGGCTGACCACTGGACAAGGCCATGGTGAAAATGTGCTGTCCAAAGTGTATGGTATGTATAAAAGTCCACAGATAATAACTATAAAAATCATTCTTAATACTGTACTGACCACTACACAGTCTTGATGGTGTTTATGAAGTATTCACAGCATGTCAGATCCTGTACTAGGTACTTAACATCTAATTTCCTCAGGTATTTTCAAATTATGTTCCCCAAACCCTAGGTTTCAAAGAGGTAAGCCAAGGATAGGAAGGGATATCAAGAACAGACTAGGTTCTCCAATCTTTTATCCCTTATTCTCTCTTCATTTAGAAGATATTTATTTTAATCTGTTATGAACATTGAGGATCTGTATAAAAATCTCTTCACAGAAAGGTTCTGTCATTTATTGATGAAGGTTTAATGAGCATTGAGTCATCTCAATCTTTACAAGTCTTTTAATTTACAAATTAAAAAAAAGTCTCAGAGAGGTCAAGAAAATTATAAGCATCTTTTAGCAAACGGTAGAGAAGGAATTTGAACTGGGTTTCGGTAACTTCATAGTCCATGATCTAAGACTGCCTGTAATTTAACACAATACTTTATGGCAGATTTCAGGGTTAATATCACCTCTCTAACCCTAAGGTCTACGCTTAGGAATGTCTGATACCATTTGTGGGCCAACAGGATAAAGAATCATGATATAATTTAATAATTAAGACTAAGCTATTTATATCATCAATCAAGTAACCTGTTCTTCCCCCACAGCCAGGAAATTCTTCAAAATAGTCAAGTCTTTAACCTTGCTTAGGCCTCAAAGTTTCCACGCCACATTGTTTTAAACACACGATATTTCACTGTATTCTGAAGGGTAACAATATATTTTAATAGATGTAAAAGTGGGCATTCAGCATTCTTCCATGTCAGCATTTCAAAGACAGTTAAAACTCATCTAAAGGGACAAAATATAGCGCTATTGATTTGATGTTATCACAATCAATTCTGTTCTAATGATTTTGTGTGTGTGTGTGTATTTGTGCGTGTGTAACAAAGAGCACAAAACCTTGCCCATCCATGATTTTATCTTTGTTTTATTTTTTGAGGGTATGTGTACGTGCAGAAATGGAGTCTCTCTTCATTAAACAACAACAACCTTGGTCTTTTGATGGCCAAAAGAAACCAGAAAGTTATTGTTATCCTCAAAAACCTATACTATCAATAATGTTTGAAGAGTAGAAACAAGTCTTAATATGTTGAGCAGAGTACTAGTTACTCTACATCTATTATTTCCTTTAGTCTTTACAACTATTCTTGCGGTTGATATAGTGGTTGATTCCCTCATAGGAATGTGAAAACTGAGGCTCAGAAAGTCTTATCAACATACTTACTTGTCACACATTTAATGAAAAGCAGAACAGGAACTGAACCATCATCTCTCTGATGGCTAAGTCTAAATTTTTAAGAACTATTCACACCACCTCTATCTTTCTTCTTAATAATTATATAAGGCAAGCTTAAAAATAAAGTGCTCACGGGTATCCCAGTTCCATAAAGTTGTTCCATATTTGCTTCAAAAACATGATAACTCCCATCTGGAGGCAGAGGTCTATCAAACAGCCACTAGGGTGACACTGAAACAGGATGACAAGAACAGTAATGATCTTTCTCTTCTTGGTTGGCTTAGACATCTCCACCTTCAAATTGTAAAGCACATTCTAACCAGGTCACATTATCTCAATGAATACAGAACACAGAAACAAGAAAGCAATGGCATGGATGAGGACACTTGGTATGGGAGTTTTCAGGATTTACTAATAAAAATTGTAATAGCAATAACAACAAATCTCACTTTTAATGAGCATTTATTATCTGCTAAGTTCTGTGTTAGTACGAACACCTTTAATGAATGCTCTGGAATACTATGTATTCCACACATATCATACATAATATACATATTATATATACATACACATACATATGTGTATGTGTATATATATATATATATATATATATATATATATATATATATATATATATTCAGGAAATAGAAAAACATTTAATTCTATGGCAAAATGGTTATAATATATTTTTTTAAATAATTTTCTCAGAATATTTTAAATTTGTGGAAAATTTGCAAATATAGTATAGCGTCCATATACCCCTCACCCAATTCCCTCCATCGCCCCTTACATTACCAATGTATATTTGTCAAAGCTAAGAAACAACATTGCTATTAACTAAACTCTAGACTTTATTTATTTAGAGTTCACCAGTTTTTCGATTTATAACTTCTTTCTGCTCTAGAACCCAACCCAAGATGATCTGAGGTTAACAGTTACATTAACCTTCATCACTTGATTTAGTGTTTTCCAGGTGTTTCTACCACAAAGTTACTCATTTTTCCCTTTCCCTAGTCTTTTCTTTAGAAGTAAGTCACTAAGTCTAGGCTACTCTCAAGATGGGGGCAGGTGTTAAGCTCTCCCTCCTGGAGAGGGAGTACCTACATATATCATAACATATTTTTAAGTAATAACAGCATGCCACAAAATAGTTTGCCAGCACAATCCCAATTTTGCTTTCTCTTTGCTTCTCTGTTTTTTTTAAGATGTTCAGTATAAGTTATCATCAGAAACCTCCACAAAGAAAAATGTGATTACAATGAAAATTATAATCAATGTGTTTTACTTGAAAACTTTGCACTGTAGAAGATATTTTGGTAGGAAAGCGTGGGTCTCTTTCTTTGGAAATGGGTTCATGTCCTGATCATAAAGATGATAGACTCTATACCTTTGATCCACAGTTTCTATTTCTGTCAAATCAGTACCAGTGGGACTTCAAAGGGAACAAATAATTAGGACACGAAGAGCCTGCTTTTCCAGTTCCAGCCCAGTAATTTAAAACTCCCTAATCTGAGCCAGAGAGAAGGTTTTCCAGTGGTAATTTTTATTGTGTGGAGAAGTCTCAGTTCTCCCATCCAAATTGATGAATTTTGGCCCCCTGAACTCTGCCATATATATATATACGATAAATGGGTCTGAGGCAGAATAATTAGTAAGCTGCAGAGGCAGATCACAGGTCATAGCTGTAAGGTGAAACTCATAATTTTTGCAGAGTATCTCAAAGAAGCATATTAACTTGGCCAAGGTCATACAATGCTGACTGGTAGTGTGGAAATAAAAGCCTTGGTCTCCTGCACCCTAATCCACTGCTTTTTTTTCCATAATGCTAAGGATGAATTCTATTTACCAAATGTGTTTGTTTGTTGCCTTGAAGGGCTGGTTTAGCAAAGCATATTATTATGTGGGAAAGGAAAAAGAAGACCACTATAGAACCATGTGGTTGAATCACTCTTCACATGGTAGGCCAAAGTGGGGAGGCTGAGTGACAGGCCATTTATAATTTTGTTGAAATTGAGCCTTGATGACTTTGTGATTTACAGGGCAGTGAAAGGGATCCAACAGTTTTGGTGGGTCAGCTCCCCTCATCTAATGATTCCCTTGAGCTAAATCTAGTCCTCCATACTCTAAAATTCATTTGGTAGAAAAGAGCCTATACTTAGAATAAAAAGCATGAGTGAGCATGTAGGAGACCCAGACTTTCATTGCCATTGCACCACTCAAAATCATATGACCATGGACAACCCAAAGCTCAGTGCCCTCACATATTTTTCTCATTTGCTCCTCATAAGAACATGGTAAGATGGGTGTTGGTATCTCCATTGTGTAGATGATAAAATTTAGTAGCAAACTGGACTATCAGACTCCAATATCCATGTTCCTTTCACTTCATCCAATTTTGTATGTTAATTCCAAATCCAATTACATTTGCGAGCCAGCAATCATTCAGGAATCTCTTATGAAAATCAATTTCCATTATGTTCTCAGTTGGGCCTATCTGCTATCCCAATGGTGTCTAAAAAGCACACTGTTGAGAGCACAGACTGACTCTGAAGCTAGGCTGCCTGGGTCAAATTGGTATCAATTTGATAATTTCATAAATTTACAAGTATGTTCCTATCATTATATGCAAATTATATAACTTCCCTAAGCTTCTATTTTCTCATCTGTAAAATGAGTGTAATAATAGAATTTTTGTGAGGATTAAATGTATTAATATATGTAGAAAACTTAGAAACAACTGCTAAAACGTGCTGGCATATGGTAAGCACTCATTACATATTAGCTATTATTAACATTTTATATAGATTTACAAAACATTTTTGTGAGATATTGTACAGCATGGTATGAGGAAAGTCCAGTATAGCTGTTCATAAATATTCTAAATTGTAGTACAGTACTTTTTTCTCCTTTTATAACAATTACCATTATTCGTGCCAAGGATTTTACATGCATAATCGAATTTAATCCACCCATCACCAGTACTACTGAAATAGCTTTTCATATCACAGTTTTACAAAAGAAAAAACTGAGACTTAGAGATATTTAAGATCATGCATTTGGGTAGGACGGAATTAGAATGTAGATTCAAAATACAAAATATTTGTTATATATCATGGTTATGTTCTTTTCTTTAAGACTATTAACATCATGAAAGAAAGGAAAGAGACTTTTTCATTTGGACACCCCATATTACCCAGCAGAGGCCTAGAAGAGAGTACATGTCAATAAACGCTTGTTGTATGATTGAATTCAGAGGGTCAGTTCTTATCTTCCATTATGTATACTGTTTATATCTACACTTCAAGGATTTCTAGGGCCTATCACAAACCCATATTTTCATTTCACTGATTTTTTTTTAATCAAAATCAATAATCTTTTGTTGAAAAATATGGCCACTATCTGTCACATATATTGTGGAAGATATCTAGGATGGTTATTAAACATTTTTCCTGACACCAGTATTGTCGTTATTTCCTTGGGATTTTCAAAGAATCAGGACTTTCAATAATTGCATAATTAAGAGTAAGAATATCCAAATCAACAAAATTATTTGTGGTAGCAGTCCCTACAATGGCATCAATATGCAGATATACTTGCCTGTAACCACTCTGTTCCCCAAACTACCCTTGTTAACTCCAGTTGGACACTCCAGGAAAAAAGTAAGCATCGATTCCCAAATTGGGTAGATGAAAAGCCTTTTAGCAGATTTAGTACTTCTGGGCTACAAAGGAAAACTACAAGTTCGATTTGAAGGCTTCCCAGAAACCTGGGATTTTGAAAGACCTTAGTCTGTCTCTGGCCAGTAAAATAATACCCGGGTAGCTACAGAGACAGAGCACAGATAAATATCAACTACAATTCACAGAGTGCCTTACACAGGCCAGGGGTTGTGCTAATTATGTTATGAAAATTATCTCAGCTATCATCAATTTTGCAACCAGGATTACTACTGCCAGTTTACAGATGGGGATGCAAATATGCAGAGAGTTTAAATTAAGGGCAACAAATTAATAAGTAGCAAGGTTAACATTTGAGGCCAGTTTTCTATAATAGAAAGCATACGTTCTTACAAAGTTTTAGGTTTTCTCCATGTATTCTCTTTAGCCTAGCTAAAATTCCCTATATCTACCTGTTTCTCTCTCTTCCCACCTCCCTTCTTTCCAGTCATTGGCCCGAATCCATGCACATCCCCACACCCACCCTTACAAGGTTACTTACTTCCTCTAGTCTCCACCGGTTAAAAAGTTTATTGTAATTTCCTGGGTGGCCTACAAATCTGTAAAAAGCCATTTTAATTCATTAGTATTTATGTGGGGTTGACTGAAGAACCTCTACTAATGTATCACAACAAGTCCATGTGTGGGTAGATATAAATGTTCATCGGTGCAACCTGTCCCCAGACTGTTGACTTAGGGCATGCTTACACATCAAAGTACCTGACTTAAAAAGAGAAAAGTGTCATGTAAATTCAATAACAATGGGTTGGGAAAGTACAGACAAACCAACCGAATGATATTTTTCATTTTCATGGGTAGTTTTAATGTCTGTTGACTTAGTTAAAGAATATTAATATAATGGGCTGAATTATTTAGCTTAAAATATTTCTAGCTTCAGTATGTTTCCATGACACTGGCTGGACTGTTAAGCATATGGCAAACCAGAACCAGTAGTTTAATTTTTCATATTTTGCAACAAAGACAGAAAATAAAAAATCTTTTTAACACAAGAAGTTTCCACATTAAGGAATCATACTATAACCTAAGGTTACACAAAAAATTATTTTCTCATCTAACAAAACCATTACTGATGATTGGATAGTCATAATTCAAACCAAGTATGGCACATAGGTTTTATTTTTTTTATGTCAACTTTAATTGGAAACGCACCAGAAGGTACGTGTACTGAGAAGTCTTTTGATTAAAAACGCATATGAAGACTGATTAGCACCATTTTCCAAGGCAAGGGATAAAAAAGTGCCACCTTTGTTAACAAATTGGCAATGGAACTGTAGACCTTTTTTATCATTCTGCAAAGATAATGTGTATAAAGTTGACTTACCTCCCCAAAAAGAAAGCAATATAGAAGATAGAACTATTTAAATTGACAAACTGGAAGAGGAACATCTTTAGGGCAAAGCTGTTTTCCCATTCAGATTCTGTTCGAGGAAATTCTAAAAGAAACACAGGGTATGTTTACATAGATGAAGTGAATGACAAGAAATGTGGAGGTGGAATCAGAAACCTCTTGTTTCAGTTCAGGTTCAGTCATTTACTAGTTCTGCGAGGCACTCAAAGGCTCTGTGTTCTAGTATCTGCATCTGTAAAATGTGTATAGTAACATCCACTCTACAGAGTCGATAAAAGGATCCAATGGGATAATCTTCCCTACAGCTACAAAAATGTGATGCCTGTTATTAAAGTAAACTACTTGGGAGGGAAAAAACCAAAGAACTGAAAAGGCAGGGAAAAAAGCACTCCAATGCAGGAAGAACGAAGTTTGCTGATTTCTAGTAAGGAGATTTTGTGACTACATACATTGCCTCTCTATAGTCATGGGATGTAGTCCAATATTCTATGCCACCTCTTTCCTTTTTATTGACAGTTATATAACTGAAGTTGAAATTAAAAACATTAAAGTACATAAAGCAACTACAGACTGGTATGCTCATATGTTATTCTCTTACTAAGGAGTGAAGAAAAATGGACGTACCTAAATTAGTGAGAAGGTAAGCAATTTTTTCATAGGCCTGTAATAAGAAAGAATACAGTTACTATTACTTTTTTCTTTAGAAAAGCTGTTATTTACAATATTCCAAGAAACATCTAAAGTGTATTCTACAAAGTGGCTACATTTTTAATCAAGGAGAAACATGTTTTAAAACTATGTAGAGGTTTACATATACACACAAAATGCAGGTAATATAAATATGCTGTAAATATGTGTATATATACAGTCATATTTGCTTTCTGTAATAACAAAGTCTTTTTTGGTAGCTATTTTTATTTCCATGTAATAAATCAAGAAAATGAGGCTGAAAAAAACCCCCCAAAATCCTTTAACTAGTCGATGACTGACCATACATGCTTTTTGACTACACTGGAAGGCTAAGAGGAAGCTTGACTTCTTTACTATTGATAAAGTATTTTCTAAACTACGACAAAGACAGTGTGCAAATTTGCATTCTTAAATAACAAATTGATTTGGCGTTTTTTAAAACAAAATTCATAAGTCAAATCTGTTTGATCTATAAGCAAGGCACATGCACAATAGATAATAACATTTTTCATCTTCTGCCACCTTTCTCTGCTCGACATGCTCTGCCCTTCACTCATGCAGACTCAAGGAAAAAAAAAATTACAATATTCCAAGTAAATATAGTTGGGAAAACTATATTTACTACAGAGAGAAGGGTGACATGTGTTTGTGGGTATATGTGCACGCATGCAAATATTACTACATAACCTATAAATCTAAAAATTATTCTTTAGATTATAAATTCCAATAACCTTGCCTGTTGGCAAGCAATATTAAAAGGTAGGTATCGGGTCACTTTAGCAACTGCCTATTTTTTCATTGGAACAATTATAATTATTGTCTTGGTCATAATTCAAATCTACCTCTTCTTAAGATCCTGAGACAGAAAGATTATATTGAATACAATAGTCTTATTCTATCTCTAGTGTAGATTTTTATTTTAACTATACCCACAAGTAAATTTTAGGACAAAATTAGCTTGAATTCATGAGCACAAAGTTATCTTGATTTAAAATGTTTTCTTTATCAAGTAAGATGGATACAGAAGGGTTTACAAAAGGTGTAAGATAGGCTTGCCAATCAGCAAATAGTACTTGAGTAGTACTGTGCTTCTAGCACTGAATCCCTTCTGGGGATTGAAAGAAAATTTTATTTAAATAACTGCCATTTAGAGTATTTGGCTAGTGCCAAGCAATGCTTTACATACATATACATATTACAACAATTTCATCCAATAGGTATGTATAAATGATTCCCATTTTACAGAAGAGGAAACTAAGGTTTAGCATGCCAGGTACCTTGTCTGAGATAACATTATTAAGGAAGTAGCAAAGTCGAGATTTGCAATCATGGCTCTCTTATACATCTATGCTATGCCTTGTTATATAAACCATTTCAGATTTTTGTCTTAATACTTACTACATAAAACCTGTCTGCAAGTTTGGGTGGTGATTATACCCCAGGGGTTAAAATAACTTTTAGAGAAATGTTAGAAATCACAGAGATGCCATGGCACCTCTGGAAATATTGCTCTTGGAAAGCATTCTGGGGGTACTTGAGAACCTGCATCATCTAAGCCCTAATGCTAGGCACCACCAGGATGATGAGTCACAAAATCTGTCCATGCATTGACTCGTCAACCACAAAGTGCAGGAAGAACCATAGCATATATATCCAGCTGCATGGTGTAGGACAGCAATCACTTTGACAGCACAAGTTTTGCATATGCGTGTGTGTGTGTGTGTGTGTGTGTGTGTGCGTGCGCGCGCGCGTGCGCACGCATGCGCCTGTTTGTGTCTGAAGTGAAATGGACATGTATTTTGAGAAGAAGAGAATAAGGGGTTCAGGGTCAACTGTTCTGGTCACTATATAGTAGAGTGTATAGAGATATTATACTCTACTTTCATGGAACTTAAATTCCAGTGGGCAGAGACAATAACAAAAACATATGTAACTGGTCAAGAGACGAACAGTACTACAAGGAAAAATAAAGCAGGCTGTGTGGATAGAGAGAGGTATTGGGCAGAGTATTGTTTTACAGAGTGGTCAGGGAAGCCTCTTCAAGAGGCTGGCATTTGAGTAGAGAGCTGCATGAAGTGAGGGAGGGAACCAAGCAGAGATCTGGGCTAAGTACCTTGAGACGCAGTACAGGCAAATGCTCTGAGACTGACATGCGCTTGCAGTGTTTCAAGAAGGGCAAGGAAGTTGGAGGACAGGAGTGGAGGCGGTAAAGAAGCAAAGTAAGAAGAAATGAGTCACAGAGATCTCAGAGTAAAACAATATTTCAGGGCCTGGGAGGCCATAGTAAAAATTTTAGAAATCATTTTGAGCTACAATCATTACCTTACCACTAATGCTTTGTTTCGGGGTGTTATGTGGAAATCAGTTGGGGAAAAATAAGAAAGGCAAAGGCAGGAAAAGGGCAAGGCTGTTGTGAGGGGCGCATTAAGGAGTTCTACGCTTGTTTTAGTGCTCTTTGCTTCAGAGTTGGAGCCTCACAACCTAACCTTCACTGTAAAAATGAGCTCCAAATAGACTTCTGCAAAATCGAAAAGAGACTGCTCTTTTTCAGTAATCAACCTTTCTGAATTTCTAGAAACTGTGGATATAGACGCGAATAAACTAAATAAATAAAAGCCAGCCTTCTTATTAAATGAGTTATTTGGGATTACTTCCTTTCTAGGTTAAGATGTATGGCCCAACCCTTTGACCCACCTTATTCCATAATAACCTATTCGTACTGTAATTAGTAACCAGTGGTAACCAGGTATGAAGGAGAGTTAGGTACATTTTGAGGTCTTCAGAGATCAGGCCTATAAAGAAACATAGGAATCTATGTTTTGGACTCCAGAGGTGGAAACAGATCAATAATGTGAAAGAGTCTGGAACCAGCATAGACTACTGACATTAGTCAAATGTATTTAGGGCTTTTGTTGTTGTTGTTGTTGTTATAATGTACTCATTACATGGTACATGGATTTTAAAATGACAGAAGAAATACCAAAAAGAGTTCATTCTCTTATGGACAATGTTGAAATGGTTTAATTGGATTAATCCCAGATATTTCAAAGTACAAAGGTACTTCTGCTGTGATATTTTTATTTTTTCTTAAAACTACACATAAATCATGAGACCAGACAACTGTAACCTATTCATAAATTAATTAAGGTTTTATTGTCAAGCTATAGGAGTATAATTTTGGAATAACTGTATATTTTAAATTTTTATTAAAATCTTCTTGAAAATATTTCCTGATATGATGGTAACATATGTATGATAATAACCATGCTACCTTTAAGTAGCATTACTATTTCAGGGCATCAAAATAAAAAATGAGAAGGATGAGATTAGTAAAAGAAGAACTGGTTTCACATTCTGGCTTTGCAGAATTTTAGTTATATACTTGGTACAAGATATTAGAAACGATAAGAGTTTTAAATGTTGTTAAATTACTTGGAATTTATATTGGGAAATGTGGTTTCTGATATCGGCTATGTATCAAAATTACCTTAGATCCCTTAAATGAGTGATTTCCTAATGCTATTTTAGGGACTGACTGGACCAGAATCGCTTGTATATTTTTTAAATGTATTTTTAAAAATACAGATTGCCTGGCTCCACAAAGGAGACTCTGAATAGGACTTGGGTTTTTTGATTATTTTAGTCCATATTTTCCCCTCAAATCAAATATTTACTTAGAGATACCACAATCCACCTGTTCTGAAAGCTTAAAAAAATGTAAATTCTTTATTATCTTGAATGAAAACAGGTACTGCAAACTTGAAAGATATTAGTATATAATCTCAAGAATAAAAGTAATTTTGAGAACATGAAGTATTAAAAATGCTAGAATATTAGAATACAATAGTCAAAAATTATTCAAATCATATATTCTCAATGTCTTTTAGGCATTAGGCAAAGACCTGAAGATACAAAAATGAAGAAGCTAGAAAGCTATAGCCCTTGTCTATAAGGAACTTACACTCTAACAGTAGGAGAAAAGGCATGTCCCAAGCACTATAACAGAAAAATATTCACAAGAGAGATTACTGAATTCTACCATGAGAATCTGATAAGAAGGGAGAATAGGCATGTCCAAGTACCTTGTGAGAAGAATAAATGCAAAGAAGAAATTATTCAATTTTATATATGGGATTGAGAAAAACTTTATGAAAAGTAATCCTTAAATGGGATTTTTAAAGATGAAGAGCTATTTTTCAAGGAAACAAAAGAAAAAAATGGCAGATGGAAGAAACACTGAACTAAGAGACAGGGTTGTGAAGCAGAAGAATGCCATAGCAAGCAGAAGTGGTTTTGTGGCTGTGTAGCATATGAAAGAGAGGAAGCATGACACCACTTTAGACAAAAAGAGAATAAAAAGCTGGCTTTAAATAACAGAGGGCCTCCCATGCCATCCTAATACATTCAGACTTTTTATCAGAGGCAATGGGAAACTGTGAAGCAGTTTCAGGTACAAAATAAATTGATCATATTTGCAATTTAGAGAGAT
Source organism: Pteropus vampyrus (assembly GCF_000151845.1). NCBI lineage: Eukaryota > Metazoa > Chordata > Mammalia > Chiroptera > Pteropodidae > Pteropus > Pteropus vampyrus. The sequence goes on from NW_011888857.1 coordinate 4,937,976, forward strand.
CCTTCCAACAGTAATATGAAAGGGAAATGGAAAGAGTTGAAAAACAGAAACGAGATGACTAACCAGTTAGAAGGCTGCTGTACCAGTCCAAGCTAGAAATGACAAGTAATTGAAAAGACAGTAGAAATGGCAAGTAGAGGTGAGGATGGTGAGCAGGGAATGGATAAGAGAGAGATGTTACAGAAGCAAAATTCACGAGTCTCTGAGATGATGAAAAATATAAAAGAAATGTGTGAAGAATGACTTAAGGTTTCTGGATGTGTACATTAAACAGTAAAGGTTCCTTATTTAAAAAATTGTTTGACTGATTTAAACTATTTTGCCATGCCATGTCATAATTTCATGCATATAGATTATAGCTGTAAAGCATATTAGATTAATAGAATATTTTGACAGGTCAAGACCCTCATTTGGGGAATATAGTAGCACAGGGATCACAAACTTGAGCTATTAAAAAACAAAAAGTACATTTTATTAGCTGTATATTTAGCGTTGGTTCAAAAATACCAAAAATACCAAAAAAGTATCATTTGGTTTTCTAGATAAGTCTTTTAGGTGGTATATATTTTTAAGAGAGTCTGGCATTTTTTATATTTGTGGTTTTAATCTATACTCATTTAAGTCCTTAAAATAATCATGTGTGTTCAGATGAATCAGAAGTACTATTTAGTAATCTGTGAAGTGCCTTAACATCCTTAGTAGAGCAGCATTATTAAACTCAGAAGGGCATTATTGTTTTACACTGATTAAATTTGAGGACTATAACATTCTTTTTACATTTGTTGATTTGTACTTCACACACATCCTTTATGCTAAGTCCATTTTAAAATCTTCTCCTGAGTCGGTTGCAAGGGCATAGGAAAAGTATTCATAGTCTATTCCACTTGCAATAATTCCTTAATCTTCATGCCAAAATATCTAACAAGTAGAAATAAATATTTAGAAAATTAAAGTCAGTCCTATCTTCTCCCAGCAACTGTGGATGATTATTATTTTATAACACCAAGAAATTGCATGGGCTCTTGTCTTTAATTAAGTAAAGCTAGTGGGATTTGGGGGATCTCAGAAGATTATTTTTATGATGAAAATAATACTATCCTCACCTCAATATGGAGGTCTTTTTTCTACAAGTAGTGATACACTCCATCTTGTTCAGCCTTTGCTATCTGTAAAATGCAGTACTTTGGAAGAAAGAATATATTAAGCCTCATCATACCTATAAACTTAGAACAAGTTGTATGTGAGCCTTAGGAGAGAGAGGACTGTATTTATGAGGGTCAATTGTGATTCTAGGGTCTGGGGTAACAGAGGTTGGGGACTAGTGGTGGAGCAGAGTCAGAGTTTAAGGAACTGGTGATTAAGAAGCAACTGGAATAACATGAAACTGGAGTCTGGTACACCAATGGAAACCTCAGCCAAATTTCAATTTTTGCAATATCAGTGATAATAGAAACAACCTTTCTATAAGGAAAATGTTTGAAAATGTTTTTTTAAATGCAGATCCGATCGTGACAAGGTCTTTGTTTTAACTGAACAGAACCTGGGTTAGGAACTAAGGACTGAAAACTGGATCTGGAAGTTCTGTCCTCAGAGCTGCCATGCTTGCCCTCCCAAACAAATATTAATTAACCACATTTGGCTTCTTTATTTTCTTTGTCTGTGAAATATTTTCCATCTTCAAAAATATTAGGCTAGTTCATTAATTCACTTAGGATGTTTTGAAGATCAGTAGGACTTTGGAACAAATTGCCAAATAAACACAGGAACACAGGGTACTCTTTCTTTTGAAGGCAATAATAATTGATGGGCGGGTGGGGAATAAATAGACATGAAACCATTAACACTGATTACCTCCAATGAGTACAATTAGTTTATGGTAGGAAGGGAGGTGAGTGGCATTTTGGGTTGAGACAAGTAACTTTTCTTAATATTTTTAACGTTTTTATACTGTTAATAATGTTATCAATTTTATAATTTAAAGCTAAGAAAGATAAAATAATAGACTTTAAAAGGGAGAAAATAAAATTAAGACATTAAAAGGAACAGGTGAGGCTACTGAAAATTAGCACAGTGGGTATGATTTCTGCATGAACAAATTAAACATTTCAAATTTTCTTATATTTTAGATGTATTTGGTAAAAGACAAGATTACTTATACGTATATCTCTCTTTCCATGAACAATGCCAAGTATTTAAAAATTCATGAGTAAGTAAGAGACAACATTTAAAGAAAAAAGTGTGAAAAATTATAAATAAAAGCAGATGTGGACTAAAGAATTTAGAAAGACGAAAGAAAAGATCATTTGCATTTCTACATCATGGTCTGAAGGGAAATAAATAGACAAACTCTATTATTTAAAGATGAGAAAAAAGGGAAAAATAAAAAAAGTTGGTATTTTGCAAGAAAGGAAACAGGAGTATAAATAGACTTATAAAGAGAAATAAAAATTGAAATACTGAAGAGAAGCAATCAGGAAGAAAGTTAACATTCATTGAACATCTTCTGTGCACTAGAAACAGATCTCATTTAATCTTTTAATTCCTCTATGTATTTGTTTTATTACTCTCATTTGAAAGATCAAGAAATTAAAGTTCAAAGATGTCACATGGGATGTCACAAAGGATCACATAGGTCAAGTAGCCAATCTCTGCTTTGTCTGTGTCCAGTGTCCACTGCTTTTTATTAGGACACAATGTTGAGGAACTGACAATGCAAACTGATGAAAGCTCGGGCATCACTCAGGGGGCAAGCGAGAGGGGGAGGGCAGAAATGAGAACAGAGGAGCAATGGTGTGTGTGTGTGTGTGTGTGTGTGTGTGTGTGCGCGCGCGCGCGCGCGCGCACGCGTGCATGCACACACATGTGCAAGTGTTGCAATGTTGCTAGCTACTGATAAATCTTTTCTTTCTTGGTGAAAGATAAAATTTAAAAAGCAGCCCAAAGTTGCTCCCTAGGTGGCTGTGGTTTTATGGGTGACTCATATATAAAGTATATTCTACTTCTAATTTGTTCCAAGTTTTCATAATGGTAGAATGCTTTAGAAGTAAAATTTTTTTCTGATTATAAATAAAAACTTATATATAGGAATACATATTCAAATAAACAGAAAAAGTTATATGAAATCAAGAATTAGTCCACTACTGAGAGATAACCACTGTTAATATTTATTGTCATTCCTTATAGTTTCAAAATGCGGATTTGTTCCAAAGGGAAACAAGTGAAATAAAAACCCTTCTACATTAATCTTGGACTGCCATCATTGATGATTTCTTTAAAATAGAATATTAGCAATTAATATCAAATATTTATTCTTTACTAGTTTTACGTGAAATATGATTATTGAAAATTTAGAAAATGCAAAATATATGTTTAACATTAAACAATGTTCAAAGAAAATAAAAATCACCTATACTTTTTAGAGGTAACTCCTGATAACATTTTGATGTACACTTGCATTTTTTATATATGTAGCTATAGTGATTTTTAGTTTGATTTTTGATACTATAGTTGCCAGATATATTTTTAATATCAGGTTTATGTTTGCTCAAGAAGTGCTACATCTTTGCCTAAATTCTGAATTAATTAACATAATGGGAAATTATCTTTTATTTAGAATTGTAAAAAAATTGTCTTTAATACAATGCCTTAGATGAGATAGTATTATTAGTTTGTAAAGGTTACTTTTCAATTTCTTTCATGGTTGATAATCTATTTGGGATATCTTTTACATTTAGCAGTTTTGACCATTTAATTCTTCCCCAGAATTTTTTTTTCTTTAGAGTTTAAAATTTTATCAGCCTAGTAATTACATAGTTCTATATTCTAATATTTTAATGTCTTTTACATCTATAAATATATCAGATAAAGTGATTTGTGGCTAATCATCCATCAAGTACCCACACTGATGGCTCCCCATTGCCCACAGGGGTTGAAGAAGAGATGATATACAAATTTATTACATGCTACTTCAGATCGCCACAGCTATAAGCACTGCTCTACTTTTCTAATCTCATTTTCTTCAGTCTTCCATAAATGTATGTTTCATAGACACTCCTTACTGTTTCCTTAGGACAAACTACATGTACTTCCGTGTTTCAGTACATCTGTGGGTTGAATTTCTTTTAATGACAATCCATTTTCTGCTTTTGGTTCATCAGAGTAAGTACTCTCTCCTTCTCCCTTTGAAACTTCTGATCCACTGTCACAACCCCACCACCTTTCAGGTGCAGTTGATGGCTTCTGTCTCATCTTACTCAGGGCCTTTTGTGCTTTAAGTGTGATACGGTCTTCATTGTGCCTTCAGTCCTATTCCTCCACTAGACAATAAGAGTCTGGATAACAGTACTACAACCAGTCATTTTTATGTCAACCAACCTACTAAGGATAAGAAATAGGGTCAATTTAAGATCAGGCTGGCTGACTGCTAGAGTTACCTAGAAATAAACACACCAACTACTTAGCATCCTTTTCCTCAGATAATGGGGCCAACCACAACAACTTCTGTCTACTGGAAAATTGTCATAATATGTACTTTTGTTAGAAACAAGATCTTTCACTATTGACCAAGAGAGTATTATCATAAACACACAAAAAAAATCTACACTGTCTATACTATGAATAGTTCCTCTTTCAATGTGGCGACTTTATGCAATGTGCAACATATACTGCCTTACCTATACTATTAAATCAGCCTCTCAGTTCTAGTATTGTATTTTTTCAGTATTTATTGTTCACTTTAATCTATGAGCCAAAGGAATAAATTAAAATTTTGTATGGCTTGTTTGGAGATGTTTTAAACAATATTCTCCTTCTAAAAATTAAAATGAACTGCATTATTTGTGTATTGCTCATCTGTCTACATGAATTATCTCATGACACAAATATACTAGCACTAACATTTACTATATATGTGACTTCGGGTATGTTATCTACTCTTTCCAAACCTCAGTTTCCTCATTTACATAATAGGGAGAATACTGGCCTTATGGTATCATTGGAAGAAAGATATTATCCTAAATACGCTAATCAGTATTTTCAGAGAACACAGAACCCCATCTACAGACCTTGCTGAAGAGATAGGCCTCAGCCTAATGTTGCCCTCTCAGCCGTAGGCATTCGGTTCACAAATCAAACAGTATAAGTGATGTTGGACCTATCAGATGCTTTTTCTGAGATATTAGCACATTAAAACACTGGAAGACCTAAGTTAAATAAAATGCAGAAACCTGACCAGCATGGTCACATAGTTAGAATCAAAGCAGATGACAAAACAGCAATGCTACAGCACACTGGACTGTGAGAGAAAGACAGGTCATGTTTATGCAAATAGTTATCAGGAATGACGGAACTGAGTAGACATGCAAACAGAAGCACTGATAACAGAAGAGAAAGAGAGAGAACGAGAGAGAGAGAAGAAAGAAAGAAAGAGAGAGAGAGGAAGAAAGAAAAAAAAGAAAGGAAAGAAAAGGAGGAAAGAAAAAAGAGAGGAAAAGATGGAGGGTAGGAGGGAAGAAAGAAAGGAAAGGTAAGGAAAGGAAGGGAGGGGAGGGGAACGGAAGAGAACCGAAGGGAATGGAAAGGAAGGAAAATGCTTAGACCCAGAGAAAGAAAAATGCAGTAGCTGCTATTTTTCACATGAGGCTTTAGAGATAAGAAGCCTTCATTTTCAAACAGATTTTCCTTTATCTTTCCAATAAGTTCTCTGAGTTTGAGTTTATTGGAGTAGTTTTCTAGTCCAGACAATCCCTTATTTGAATGAAAGGAATATAGTACCATTATCAGCACACACTAGACATTTAGGAATAGAAGTTATCACTAATCAATATGATAAGTTCAAAGGGAAAGGAAAACAATATAACCCTAAAGAAATTCATCATCTAAACCACACAGAATATTTTCTGCTGAACTGAATTGCCTTTGCTAGACATGTGGCTTGGTCTTATTTTGGCTTCCTGCAAATAGAATCCAAGTATAAAGGAAACATAGTCTGCTTCCCTTTTGTACCTGTTGAAAGACTGTAAACACTTACAAGATTCAGTGCCATAATGATTACAAAATTGATACAGACAGCGGCAGCAGATGTTGCGAACTGCCAATGTTGTTTGATGAAATTCCACTTGAAAGATGCAAACTGTTCCATGACAACCAGGCGATATACCACAACTGCAAAGACTGCAGTAATCACCAAAGAAATCTACAGTATGGAAAACCAAAAGAGACATCCATGTTTTTCATCATTAATGAAACAAACAAAACCAGAGATCCAACGCACTGCCCCTAAGAGCTAAAGGAGTTTACTTTCCCAAGAAAGAATACATAAATTTATCTTCTTCCATTAAGAAACTAAGTTACATAAATCTTATACTATGTAAAGTTATCACATTAAAATTCTGTTCAAATTTCCACTTTCAAATGGAATGCCTGGTTTTAAAACAGGAGATCTAATTCATCGGGGCAATTCAATTTCCATTTTATGTTTGATGATCTTTGTTTCTCCCAAAGACACACACCAACTCCCTTTGTAATTACTCCATGACCTGCTGTGAGTTTTATTTTGTTTAATAGTACGTGTTGCAAGATATTGAACAGGATGCGATTTCTTGCATCCTCAGTGTCACAAAATGAGCTGATATCCTAGAATTTCCTTCTAATCCTTGAATCCCACAATATTCTGATATTACTGGTTATACTTTACCATGAAGAATATTCCTGAGATAGAAACAAGAAGACGACTGACTTTGTCTGAGGAAGGCTGATGTGGCTCAGGTTTTCCACTGATGGGATTCACCCTCTCCATCTTGTAATACTTTGCTTCAAACTGTGGACGAAGTGTTTCCTACAAGAGAAACTAAAGTTATTGAAATATCAAAGTAAAATATTTTTAAAAATCATCTTAATAGTTGATACAAAATTCCTGGATTTTGGCCTACTTTTATATTAAGTCTTGGCAAACAAGAAACTTTAAAAAGTTAAGATGCAAATTCCTTTTCGAATAAACCCTAAACTATATTCTAATTAGCACAATTTCCCACTAATGTAATCTAAGGAAACATCATAGAGATCCTTTGAAAAAGTTACATTGCTTCCTCCTTGATTTCTCTTATCTTAAAAAAAAAAATCTTGTTAGTAAAAACACATCAAGGGAAAATCTAATGATGTTTAGCTGCTTCCAACTTGGACATTAGGGCAGTGAATAATTTTCTGCACCATTTGCCATCCTAGTTTCTTTCCCTTCTGGTTTCCTAACATCTTACCTCCTCTTCTTCCCATTCAATAAGGTCCCAAGTATAGGTCAGTGTACTTCTTCTCCTTTTCCAAAACTCCAGGAAGACTGTGGCTATAAATAATAATAATATTTTTATAATTCTTTACCCAACCGTATCACATTCTTCATTATTGCTTTTTTTCCTTTGGATCGATGTGTTTTCACTATATTGTTAAATTACTGAAATTAATTAAATTTATAGTAAATTCATACTATTGGCATTTTATTTTCCCTCACGCTTTTCTCCCTGTCTCTGTATACTGCTGTCAGTGTGTACTCTTAGAGGGGAGTAATTTTTTTCATTGGATTACATAAGCATGACCCATCAAAGTATTGCTATGAGAAAAGGTCACTATTAGTGAGCTAAATATTTATTATTCCTTTTGACTCATACTTGCTTATTCAAAGTTATCTAAAAGACCTAAATGAAGCCTTCTCCAGAAATGACAATAAAGGTCAGATGTTTTTTCTCCAGGACTCAGAGAGGGATGGAATCGAGGAGAGAGAAGAAAAAAGCAAGGCTATCATGATGGTAGGAGAAAAACAGAGAGCCAAGAAGATACTCTTGGATGCATATTCTAGGTAGACTTAGCATGGATTAACAGAGACTCAGTGGGAAAAGTAAAGAAATGCCTAAACCATGATCCAAATTTTCTGTGTAAAGAGTTTTGAGAGATTGTTGTCTTTCTGGTAAGTGGGCTTCACCTTACAACATTCAAGAGTTTGGGGACATAACTAAAAGCTCATATGTGCATTTAAAAAAATCCACGATATTCATCCATCCAACTCCCTATCCATTGTGGCAAAACAAAACAAAACAAACAAACAAACAAACAAAATCAACAACAGCAAAATAGAGTTGGTGTTGTTAAGAGAGCAATCTAAAATGGAGCCAGAAGGCTTCCAGGAAGCTGAGCTTATACACTTCCTCCATGTGAAACTGAACTTTTAAACTGGGCTCTAACAAATGGCTTCATCCTGATACAGTTCCTGGAAGTTGCTCTGCATCTCTGAAATCTCTACTAAAAATTTTCCCTTAGCAAAGACATGAGCAATTAATCATGTATAGCACAGTGTAAGTCTGCTTTCCAGTGCCAGTCATAGCTCTTTCAAAGTAATATAGGCAATTCTTTTGAAAGCGTCCCCCACCCCCACCTCCACTTTTCTGTCTTTTTCTGCCTCTTTCTCTCCTGCTCTGAAGATAGTTGGGTTTATACCCAAATCTGTGTCCTCAACTGCAATTCCTAAAAAAATACCACCAATTAAAACTTCTATTTGCCTGACAATTCTTGTTCAACTTTCTACCTCACTGGACCATAATAACCTGGGATGATTTCCAGTTAAACTGGCCAACTTGGGGCTCTTTTGAAATACCCAAGTTAATCTATCTACAGAATCAATTAGCAAAAGGCTACAAAACTAAGCAACTTGAAAGAGAAGTGAGATCCAAAATGACTCTCCTCCTCCTTGGGCACCTCTGCAGATTTGAATAAGGTATGTATAAGAATCCACTGCACCCTACTGTCTTCCTGGTGGCTCCAGATCATTGCACTAAGTCTTCTTGGATCCGAATCTCTCATCCTAGTTGAGGTTCAGGCTCTATTTGGGTGTTCTTTGTTGCTGACTTTTTGTCTACGGGACTTAAAATGTCTCTCTGGTTGAGTAATTAACTCTTTTGAAAAATGTGAAGTTCACTTTCTAAGGAAATGGCTGCTCAACAGCCACCTTCTAGAATTCCTCCTGCATTCATATACAAAAACTATAAGTTTTCATCTTGTAACTTTCTACCTCACTGAACCCTAATTATCTGGGATGATTTCCAATTAAACTGGCCAACTTGGGGCTCTTTTGAAATCCCCAAGTTAATCTATCTACAGAATCAATTAGCAAAAGGCTATAAAACTAAGCAGCTTGAAAGAGAAGCATATATATTTTTTTAATTGGTATTTTGGGGCCTCCAAACACATAAGTGATTCAAAATTGCTTTCCTCCAAAACACAAATTCTAAATCAACCAAAGAAAATGCTGAGTTGTCTGAGACTTACTAGGCTTGAGAGAACGTCTAAACATTCTTCTGATGTCTCATTATCTGTACCTCTGCTTCTTTGCTGCCTGCCTGTTCCCCCTCTTTACAATATGTGGATGACTTCTTCCTCTGTTCACTCTCTGAGGAAGAGTCCCTGGAACATAGCCTCCATCTCCCACGACAACTAAAAAAATGACAATAAAATATCTAAAGATAAACTTCAGTGCTGTAAAATTCAAGTTAAATATCTGGGACATTTAGTTACTGATAAAGGTCTCCATTGGATTCCAGGAGGATCTAGGGTATTTTAACAATTCCTAATACCAGGACTAAAAGGCAAGTCGGAGGATTCCTAGGTTCGGCCAGATATGATACTGTAGAACTTTTTGCTCTGCCTCAACATTTATACTCTCTTCTCAAGGCTGACCAGATAGAGACCCTCATATGGACAGAGGAATCTCAGAAAGCCTTCAGTGAAATAAAAGGCAGTCTTGATGATCTGCCTCCTTTAAGACATTCTAATCACCAATTGCCCGTTTTTCCTTTTTGTCCATGAAAGGGAGGGAAATGTCTTAGGTGTCTTGACCCAATGACATGGAAGCCAACTTATCCATTGGATACTTCTTCAGTCAACAGTTAGATCTGCTGGCCAAAGGTCTCCCTCTCTATGTGAGAGCTACTGTGACCACCATCGATTTACTGCAACACACAGAAGAAATAATAATGGACTCCACTGACTCTTATAAAAATTTCTTCAAAAAATATTTTTATTAAAATATAGCTAACATACAATGTTATATTAGTTTCAGGTGTACACCATGGTTATTCAACATTTATATACCTAAAGAAGTGATCACCATGATAACTCTAGTAACCACTGGACACCATACAACATTACTACAATATTATTGACTATATTCTTATGCTGTACATTACATCCCATGACTTATTTATTTTGTAGATGGAAATTTGAACCTCTTACTCCCCTTCGCCTTCTCCCCTCCACCACAAATTTTTCAATTACAATTGACATGCAGGCCACTGACTCATTATGTGCCTCATTTAGTAAAAGTGTTACTTAACTCTCATTTTAGTCAGCATCTCTCTGCTAGCAGACTAACTAACCTCTTATAAAGTTCTTTTATTGTCTTCATCTAACATGACTATTGCTCAGTGTAATACTCTGAATCCTGCTGCTCTCCTCCTCTGTGCTCTGACAAAAACCCTTGTGACTGCCGGCCATTAACAGACCAACTACTAGCTCCCCAAGTTAATTCACAGAAAACACCTCTTGAAAATGCTCAGTGAGTTTGGTTTTCTGATGACTGTTACCTAAAAGAAGAAACAGACCATTATCAAGTAAGCTTTGCAATTGTCTCTTTAAATGAAACCACTGAGGCCAGTCCAATGCCTCAAGTAACTTCTGCTCAGTAAGCAGAGCTCTATGCATTAATTTGAGCTTGCAATTTGGCCAAAGGTAAAATAGCTAACTGTAGGTAAACCTACAGTTGCCCATAACTTTGGTGTGCTCTAGAATCAGAGAGGATTCTTGACTTCTTCCAGAAAAAAAAAAAAGATTAAAACAAATAGTCCTTATGTTTTAAAACTCTTAAAGGTTATCCAATTACCTAAATTTTTAGCAATCATAAAAATCCCTGGACATTCGATAGCAAACACCAAGGAAAATAGAGGTAATCACTTGGCTGGCACTGCTGCTAAGTTAGTAGCATTAAAACAATCTCAGCCTTTAATAGAGGCACTTACACTAATGGGTGAAGTGATTAGGGGTTTAAAACCCAACATGGAAGCACAGCATTTAGCTGCTCAATAAAATAGAAAAAAAAAAAATAGTTAAAACAAGGCTATACGTTTGACCTAAAATAAACCATGAGTGGCTTCAAACAACTGACCGCTCCTCTTTGATTATATGTGACATCACATATTACAATATTTACACGACTTAACTCGCTGAAACAATGAAAAAATGATTTCATGGGGGAAAACAATAATACTAGAAAACTATCTCCAAAGATAGTTTCCAAGGCATACCAAAAAATGTCAAATCTGGCTAAAGTACAACCCTGGAAAACTCACTCATACCTCTAATGGGGCATTTTTCCCTTCTTTTTAGGCCCTTTTAGGTCTGGCAAATGGACTTTATTCAGTTGCCGCCTTCTCAAAGATATAAATATGTTAGTAATGATTTGTATGTTTTCTCCTTGGGCAGAAGCATTCCCATGTCACAGAGACACAGCTTCAACAATGAATAAAATACTCTCAGAAAAGCTTTCCTACTTCGGGATCCCTGCAGAGCTTCATAACAGCCAGGGAACTTGTACCACAGGACACATGAATCAATTTCTTTGTAAGATCTGGCTGATTCTGCAATGTTTCCATTGTATATATCATCCTCAATCTTCTAGTCTCTTAGAATGAACTAACGGGGTTATTAAAACTCAACTGGCAAAAACTGGTGGAGTCTTTCGCCTTGGCCTAAGGCTCTTCCCCTTGGCATTGCTCAACCTAAGACCTACTCTCTTCAGCAAACATAGACTGTCTCCTTTTGAAATTTTTACCAGCAGATCTATGAGATTAGATCAAGGAATGTATGAGCCTGTACTGCTGAAAGGAGACCTCTTCTTATACTGTAAAGAACTTTTAAGGGCCCTTAAGACTAACTCACAACTCGTAGAGAAATCTTTCCATAACGTAATTCTGAGAGATGGAGATCTACAACATCATGGTCTCCAACCAGGAGATCATGTCTATTGGAAATGGCCTCTCCATAAAGATGCTCTTTAGCCCCAATGGAAAGAGATATACCAGGAATTACTAACTAACCTTTGTACTGCTAAACTTAAGGGTACAGGCTAATGGATTCACATTTCTCATTTAAAAAAGGACATCCTCACCTGAGTGATCACCTCAGCTTATTGGAGATGTTAAACTGAAAATCTCTAAACAACCCAAGACCACCACTAGGATCTTCATTCGGGATCAAAGCAGATGATGCCTGACATGGATGGCTCCCAGACCAGGACAGTCATACATGATTCCACCCAGCTACTCTTAAGTTGGTCCTCTTTTTGACCACCTTTGTTTCATTTACTGATTATATTGCTATCATAATTTTTGTCTAAACAAAATTCTTGAGAAAACATTCTTCCTTTTCCTAGCTCTTTGGTCTAATTTCAAGATGAACACACTCAGAATTCTTATATCTGCTTACCATAATGACTACCCTATTTGCCCTTTAATACCCTTTTGCTCCTGCAATCGAATAGTTATCCAACTGTGCCAATTTTACTGACTATTAGTAGGCACCTGAACTAATTACACTCAAGATGAACCAGATTAATGGCCTGGTCCTTAAACCTTAAAAACTTACAAAATCTAACTGGACATAATGCCAGATTTAAAGTCCTTCTTTATTTTCAAACCTCTCTGGTAGGTCAATGTATGTGTCCTTGTATAAATTTGGTAAGAAAGGTTAGGGCCTACCCTAAACTAGAAAGTTCTTGGTCTATCTAAATATGATCAAATTTCAATAATCCATAATGAAATAAAACACTATGCTTCTCTAAGTCAACAGCAAAATTTGTCCTATTGGCTCACATTTTGTCCCCTGGACTAAAAAGTAGACTCTTAAAAAAAAAAAGTTATAGATTCCAAATGTGACATGGAAGGCTAAAACTTTTAAGGCTTCAATTCAGTCACTTTGTTCTCACAGAGAGTTCTGTGAATTTAACCTCGTTCTTTATAGCACAGGATGAGAAAAGGCATTGAGCTGGTATCTAGCTGAGGATTGATTGATTACTGGGTATAAAAATCTCAAAAAAGAAGAATCTGAAGAACTCCATGAATCAGTGATTTTAAAAAAGGTGTTTATAAACCATGAAAGTAGCAAACAAACATTAGTCATCTTATTACAATTGATAGTGAAAAGTTGGCATCCCGGCTGGATAAGGCGGTCCCTGAAGCAAGAAGCACACTGAAAGAATACAAGAGCATTGAGGGCAAAGACCCATATAGGTTTTAGCAAGGGTGAGAATGTGGGGAAGGTGGAAGTGCTGGAGAACTGAACCAAGGGGATTCATAAAGTTTAACATCTTAGAGCTGTAAAAAAATCCCCATGCTCAGGCTACACATCAGAACAATTAAATCAAAATCTCAGGACAAAATCCAGCATTGGTATATTTTTAATGCTCCCAGAGACTAGCAATGTGCAGTAGCCAAGGGTGATCACCATTGCCTAGAGGAAAGCAGTTATTCTGATGAAAGAGGTGAAATGAAAATCAAAGTCAAAGTTTTCGAGGCAATAGAATGTGAACACTAGAATTGTAATGTCAATCCGTCAGAAATAATAGCTTTCATTTTGTTATGATTTCCAACTATTTGCAAAGCATTTTAGCAATCATTTTAGATACATTATTTCTAATCTCTATCACATTTATCCTCAATAGTTAACAAAAATGTGAATGGCAACTACACATACCGGTATATATAAAATGTGCCGTAAAATGGCTTTGTTATTACTCTAATTTTTAAAGATTAGAAGTTTGAGATTTTGAAAGGTTAAGTGACTTGCTAAAGTCACACAGCTGGTTGGAACCTAAACTATTTTAACTCAAAAGTTGATAGTATTTCTACCATACCACAATGGCTCCTGAATGTTAATGGATAGACTTGAGACTGGAATGGAAATCTGAGAACAAAGTGTGAAAGTCTTCAAAAAAGAAGCTTCCTGGAGATACGTAGATATGAATGTAGAAAGAGTAATAGAAATCAGAGTCTGGAGTTCAAAGGAGGGAACCATGATGTATAACGGCAAAGAACAATGGCTTAGAATAAGCATGGTGACAGAGTGTGGGATGCTGAAAAGGAGAATGAGAATATTAAACTTTTTAAATGTTAGAATACAAATGCTTTAAGAATAATGTGTATAAAGTGAAAGTCATTTCACTTACAAAGAATGAAGTGTCAATACAGATATAGATGTAGATAAAGCAATAGAAATATATATATGTATATATATAACATAAATAAAATATGTAGATAAATTAGATTATTATAGTTATAGATATATAATGCCCAAAAGAACATATACCGAAGGGTTAGCATTAATTGTCTGTGGGAAGTAGATTATGGCTACTTTCTACAAAGTAGACATGGTATGCACTGCCTGTGTTCTTTTTACCATTAAGTGGCAAGTTTATAAACTCTTCCCCTTGGTCTCGAGAAACTGGGTTAGAGATGGAGTTGGAGGATAAAGGGCCTCCTGCGGATAAGGGCATTTTGTTATCAGGGGAAAGCCAGGTTTCGCATGAGTCATGGAGGTAGAAAGAGTATTCTGGACAAACTGAAGATGATACTGCATAATTCTCTTCTTAGCAATCATATAGTATTTATCTTTTTTACTCCTGCCTCTCTGACATAAGTACAAACTTTTCTCCACTTTCAGAAAAATTTCAGAGGCACATGATGCCTCCAGTCCTTGTACTTCCATTTCCTTGTGTCCATTTCCAATGGCTTTCTCTTGTAATCTCAAGCCAATGACACCAAGTAACAGAATCATATGGTCATTCAGGTAAAAGAGGTTAGATTCTATATATAGTTTGTTCCAAGTTACTTATTTTAAATTTACAGAAAGCAAGGCCCAGAGTGGTTGACATGTATCACTGATTCAGAAATCTGCTAGAGCATCTGCAACACTTTATTACGCTTGTACCTGTACCTGCTTTTTCTTACATCTGAAGGTAAGTTTCATGAGTGCCTTTCTTCTTTAGTATTTTTAGGGCTTGGAATAATAGAAATGCTCAATAAATGTTTGTTAAATTGAACTGAATGACCTCATAGAATCTAGCGACTGTGACGAATTCCTGGTTAAGTGCTTCTTCCATTATTCCAGAGCTTTCCAAATTATGCTCCTTGAAATTTCACTGAAGATATGGGAAGAAAAACGTTCCCTCACCAGAGAAGCCCATTCTTTATTGGTTTTATATATTTCTAAATAAGTTCAATTTTACTTGAGAAATAATTATTAATTTAAAAGTTCTGAAAGCTTCTTCACTATACTTTGGGTGGGAGAGTGATGCGAGAGAAGGAAGAGGTCGATTCCAAACTCAAATGAACTTAAATATGTTTGAATATGGAGAACAGAAAGGAATTCCAAGTATTGTTTTCATCAGAAAGGATAAAGCTTCTCAAAACAAGACAGGTTGAAACAACAGTATCAGAGCAACAACTCTGCGATTGCCAATTTGGACAACACCCACATAGTACTAAAGACTCACCCCCTTTCCCAGATTCATTTTCAGCAACATCCACAAGCACACTGTGCTTTGCCCACACAGTATTGCAACATCACTATATGTGAGGTGGAAATAGAAATCTCACTAAACAGGTTCTACAATTAGCAGAGAGGCTATGAATGTGGAACATTTTCCATGCCTGGGGAAAGTTACTGTGCTTTTGTTGTTATTGTTGTTGTTGTTAACATCTTACAGAAATGAAATTAATGGACTTCTGTACATGAATGTAGAGTAGGCTAATTGAAATAAAGAGGCTATAAATATGAGCGAGGCAGCACATTTTGAATATTTGAAAAAACAACAATAATAACTAGGTTCTAAGAACATGGTAGGGCCAGTGTTTGAATCTTAAGCACTGAAAATCTTCACCAATTCCTAAAATCAGACAATATTTTTCCAAAGAAAAATTCATTTAGAAATAAGGAGGCACATGCAAACAGCATCGTGTTATATTAAAATATGATGAGAACTCTCACCACAATCTTGGCCAGAGCAGACTCTTAACTTTTATGTAAAGAATCTCCCTAAAGCTAATTCTTCCCATCACTCAATATACTATTCGCATTTGGATATTAGACATTTCTTTAGTATCTGTTCAAATTTAAATGGATACTTTCAATTGAACTGCTAAAAAAATGAAGAAGTCCACACAAATAAAAACTTGTCAGCTTTTGCCATGTATTTTTCATGAAATATAATATAATCTTTTTAAAGCACAGGATTAATTTTTCTCAGGACCTTTCCTCATCTTACAAATCAACCATCTCATACACTTTCCCTACTTAATTCTGTTCAACATTTGCTGATTACAGATGTTAACGCCAGCAAAAATGACCACAGTGGCATCTTATCTTGTTCACTTCTGAAATACAGGTGCCTAGCCTGCCATAAAACTAGGCTTTCAATAAATATGTGCTGAATGAAGTATTTAAAACTGTAAAGAAGAAAATAAAAAAGTCACCTACAATCTCACCACTAATAAACAACTATTATTAAAATTTTGGAAATTCCATCCAAGGTATTTTTCTTGAGCAGTATATTTAAGACTGATACTCAGAGGAATGGCCATGCAGGTTGTTAATTTATAACAGAAAATAACTGAGTTTGTTAAAGTTAATTTATAACAGAAAATAACTGAGTTTGTTAAAGTTCTCATCTCCATCATAGGCTGGCCTGTCCTCTCCAGGAAACCTTCGCCAGGACAGCGTACCTGTTCTGTTAACCTTCTCAACAGCTTATGGCCTCCAGGACAGTGTTCCAGAACTAAGGTCTATATCCATTCTGACTGGTCAGGGCCAGAGCCCTAGACATTAAGTATTTACCTTTCACCTATAAGCATCCCTCTAGAACTGGATGCTCAGAACTGTACTTGGCATCATAGGTGAATGTCAACCATTATAAAATAAACTACTAACTTCATGTTTATAATAAATAAAATAAAATTTATCTTCTTGACTAAGTTACAATGATCCTCAAAGGAACATCTTCAGAAAGGCAATATGACATGGGGAAAGAGCATGGCACGGAACAGCAATGTTCTGAGTTTGAAAGTTGCCTATGTTCTTTTCTAATTGTGTGACCTTGGACAAATGACTAAGTGATGATAAGCCTCCATATTCACAACTCAACAATGAGAACAGTAAAACCATCTTCAATTCATGTTGTATGAATTAAATGGGGTGCATTTCATAAGTAATCTATGCTTAATTCCTATTAAGAGTAAAATATAATGACCATTTTTTTTCAACATTCTTTTAGCTGTTATGATTGCAGAACTTTTATAGACAAAATTCTTGGTTTCCACTGCTTTAAGAAATTACATATTTTTCTTCAGGAAAAAAATAGAGCTATTGTCAATTATTTATATTTCAGTTGTTTTACTTTTATAAAATTCCATTATAATCAGTTTCCACATAATAATTTATATCTTTGCTCATACCCAGCAAATGACTTATATTGTCCTTTTTCTTCTTTTATATTTAAGACTATAAAGCTGCCTCTAGAGTAAATAATTCGATTCAAAACATTTTTTGAGAGCACAGTGTTTGTCTATTCTTATAGAGCATATACAAAAAAGTGAAAATGAGTTGCAACGTATTCCTGAAGGGGAAGAAGAGAGCTAGCATTATCGAACAATTACAATGTCTTAGACTTTGTACTAGGTATTTTTAACTTTAACTTATTTGCCTAAAAAGATTACTTTTTTCTTTTATTAGACCACTATATCTGAATTTTGTGGAAACGGACATGCAGAATGCTTCTTGGTCCACACTTTAAGCAAATATTCAATAAGTCACAGAATAATTAAATTGTTTATATTTATTATTTTGATGTGCCTCAAAGCTCCCCATAGACACAGCCAGAATTTCTGGCTTTCCCAAATATTGGGTGTAGTAGAGTGGCCCTGAGTGTCTTTGATAGTTGACTAATGGAATGTTGAGTCAGGGATACACATGGTTTGAGTTTAGTAGCATATATTTATGTTTTTTTGCGGGTACTTCCATGTGTTTGTCAATTATTGCTAACTACCCTGATGTAGCAATGGATTTTGAGAAAATTCCTTCCAGTTCATATGCTGACCCTTTCAGGTGCCAGGCCAGGGGTTGTATGGTAATGACGCACACATCTATGGTATTCAGCACTGATAATGGAAGAGAAATAAAATCTAAAATACATAGAGCCAGGAACTAGTTTATGGAAAATTATTTCACAAATTTCAACTCACGTATGAAACACACTAGAAATTTCCCCAGATTTACAATATTAAAAATGCACGTGACATTATCAATAATAAATTACAAAGCTGAAATAAACTTTTCAAAACTATCAATAATAAAAAATATAATTTCAATTAACTGTGCTAGAGGAAAAGACTAAATTACTTTTCTATGCTTTCTATGGAGTATTTTTTAAACATCACATGCAGAGGAAAAAAAGATGTAGACAAAAATGTAGGATAAAAAGCATTACAGAGATGAGTTAGGTAAGTTAGTTAAAAAATGGTTATCTTTCTGGATTTTGAATTTATATAATTGGAGACTTTTTAAATTTGTACATTTTTTTTATTTTTCCCAGTTTAGTTACTTTTGTACCCAATTTGTATTCATAATTTTATATTCTTTTCTTAAAGACAAAATTGTGTATCTCTTTCCATGAACAGCTATAATGCATTAAACACATATGTGCCAGGTATCCTGCCAAATGTTTTACATGTTTACTCCCTAACTTCACGATGGCTTCATGTATAAGAAATGATTTTATTGCTGTTTTACTGGTAATGATACCAAAGTTCAGAAATAATGAATTTGCCCCTAAATAAACTTGACTCTCTATCCCAGGTCACTCTGACTCCTAACGTAGGTTACCAGTTTAAAGTATTCATTCAAAGGAAGGGATTTACAACAACCCTAGATGTTCTTTTTAAAGATTTTCTCCTGATTCAACACAAATGTGTCTTTCCATTTCTGTAGCTAAGAGCTTCTAAGAACTGTCAACTTACTTAAAAATAATGTTTTCATCATTCTCTACAAAGTGGTTAAGGTGCTTATAATCCTTTAAATGGATGTGAAAGCCACTTATTGTTATTTGGTGCCCATGAACTTGATTTCAAAATCCCCTTCAGGTTATGAATAAGTTTCCTTTTTCTTCTGCCTCAGCTTTTGAGCCAAGGAACAAATCAAGGTTCCTCTGCAGAGTGTACAGACCTATCACAGGCATCTCATTCTTCCCTCACTCTACCCCTCTCCAGGTCATGGCTCAGAACACTTAGCTAATAAATTCTGTGCACTTTTTCTGCTGAGGTTGTTATTTAGCTATTATAACTTTTCTAACCAGAAAGAATCAAATTAGAGATGCCGGGATTTTCTAATTATCTGCCTTGATTTTTCTTTTATCAGAAAGCATTAATAAATAAATCACTTGGATTTTTCCATAAAGGTGGCAAAATAAGTTGTGTTACCAATCTGGCAGTTTTGCAATTATATTGCATGTATGCCTGGTTGTAACTTCTTTTAATTAAGTACATATAAAAATAGGTAACATAGTTGATAAATTGGGCAACAGCAGTCTAAAGAGGTTAGATTCTATAATTAAAATAGGGTACTAAAATAAGGAAACTTGTATAAGAATACAGTCCATCATACAGGAATCAATCAGTTGTGTGGTATCCCGCATGAAAGAAAATCTTTCACTTGTTAAAGAGATCAATATCATTTCCTAGCAGGCTACTGCTTGGAGAGTTGAAAAGTTGTTTTGGGTGCTAGGAATAAGAGGCTTCATTTCATATCTTGTCTATCAGCAAGAGCCTAGAGGAAGCCCAGAATTCTCCATCTCGGCAAGATGCCCCCATTCTACATTTACACCTTTCTGTCCTATCTTCACTCACACATTGGTCCATCAGCACTGAATCATTGTAGTCCTCAATCCTATTCCTACTAGTTACTACAAAACTAGAATTTTACCCCTTAACCCTCAGATTTTGATCCTCAATTTCCAGGGAAATGGGGATTGCTTTTATGATCATCTCCCACTCCTTCCCCACTCTTTGAGATACTTTCACAATGCCGTCTTTTACCTAAAGTCATCCACAGTAACATCTTTTATGTCCCCTCACCTTCTTGATCTAACTGGGATGCCCCTGAAACCACACTGTCCAAGTGACATTCTCAGGTGATGGCTATTTGTCTTCTACAAAATAAGTACTGAAGATGAAGTAGTGAATTTCTTGTTCCTCATTGATACTTCAAGATAATTTTCTCTTAAAGATTCACAGATTTGAGTCTCACATTATCAGTCCATACTTTGTGCTATCTCTTCTTGGGGAAGTCATCTAATGCTCCCTGGGACATTTCCCCAACTTCTCTGAAGATTTTTAAACTCTTGGCTTAATGTAACTCATCAGCATGACTCTTAAAATCATTCTTTGCAATTATAATATACATAGATAATCTTTCTAGGACCTTGACTTCTCAATTCTATCTTCAAAGTATATACTAGGTCAGAACTTGGTATATACTCCCATGGTATACTTTTGATCAATGGCTACGAATCCTCTATAATTTCCAATTATCACCTCCATCCTTCTAGCTTACTCCTTTAAACTCCAATTCCAACAATCGACCAAGATTTTTAATCCACTGACCTCATCGTATTTTCACTGTCCTTCCTTTATACCTTTACTTCTACCTTTATGTCTCCTAATGGTCAATCGCTATATTCACTCACTTGCATATATCTTCAACTCTCTAGCTCCTGTCTCAGTTTGTCAAAAATCCATAGTTTAAACATGATCCTAGTTAAAAACAATACTCTACCTACTGTCTATCTGTACCCATCAACAGTAACTTCACTGGAGAAAAACAAGGCTATTCTGGGTAACTTGTTTTATTTTAAAATAATTTGAGTGGATCCTTGAAGCTGCCATGGTGTCACACTTTCTCTTCTCTCTTTTAATATCCAGCAGCTACACTCCTATTACTTAATTGCAATTTTGCTGTCTACCTCATCATTAAAAATAAAGTAGTCAAAAGAAATTATCCACCCAAACTATATCTACCCACTTATCTACACTTGTGCCCGCAGCCTCTACAGCCTTACCTGCTACGACAAGATTTGTGCATCTCTAGCTAAATCAATTCATATAAACTAGCTTCCCTCTCTTATCACCTGCTGAAGGAAACAGTTCAAGGATCTAGGTAAAACCATATAAAAATATCCAAGGAATATCTTTAAGTGAAAAAAAAAAAGCAGATTTCAAATCTGAATGAGCCAATAAAAAGAAAAATATCATAGGCAGAAGGAAGGGGAGCTTACAGATGTCTTATGCTTAGTATATTCACTTATATTTTGTTATTTTTAAATATATTTACTTGTTCATATATCCTTCACTTATTTATTCATTCATTTATGCATTTTTTGAGCATTCAGTCCATGTCAGGAATTATTCTAACTCCATGGATAAAGACATGAAGAAAGCAAACAAAAATTCTTCTTTTCATGAGTTTTCTAGTATAGAAACAGACAATATATATTGCAAATAAATAAGAAAAAGTATTCCGAATAGCAGGAAGTATTGTGGGAAAATAACTAGCTAAAGGAGATAAGACAGGTTTTTAAATCTATTTCTACTCTATTTTTATCTCAATGTTATCCTTTATATTTATGTCTGAACATGATTATTATCTTGTCATACTTCTCTGAAAAAACAAAGAATATAGATAGAAATGAAAATTGTCTTAACAATCTCTTGTTAACATGAGGCTGTTACTTGAAAAAACAATCTAGATTGAGTTATTACAGTTAATAAAACAGACTAATTTCCAAAATTTAACGAATATAAAAAATAAAATCTAAGATTTTATTATAAAAATATCTCTTAAGGATATCATGAGCTTTTTATTTGTTTCTTAATTAGTTTAAGCATCCATGGAAACCCGCTACTTCTTACTACAGTTAGATAGGTTTCAATATCAACTCTTAATTTTTTTGTATTATGAAGATATTTACTGAGAAAACATTTTCATACAAAAGTATTGATAGGAATGCAATACGTTTCATTATAGTTATGTCATTCACTTCTTTGAACCATGCCTGAATTAAAGTTTTATGTGATTTATCAGCATTACAACCTTCCTTAGTTTCCCATGTATGTATGTATGTGTGCAAGTATGAACCCAAGTATATAGGTATATACTATGTCAGAACTTCTACTTAACAACAGGCATAGTCCTAGATAGCCCTTAGCACCAAAATGAAGTTTACTTAACCTTTCCATAAAGTTATAGTTAAAATAAGACCATATTATAACACCATATTACTTAATAGGAAAAACAGTAAGCTTGTATATTAATAAACCATTAGCATTTCTGTGAATGATCCCCTCTGTTTCTAACAGAATATTGAAATAACTACCAGCATCCCTAATGAAATGATACAGCCAGCAATTTCTATGGTATTCATAAAGAATATCATGGAAATACCCGTAAAGAATATAATCATGATGTTATTTATTTTATTAATGATCAAATATTTCTTTGTTGTTTAAAGTGTCCATGTTTCTATGTGGAGACAAAATATGAATTTGATTTATATCCTCTTTCAAACTCATAACCTGCTATTAATGAATTTGTTATGTGTGACATCAGCATCAGGCATGCAATGCTATAGTATTTGTAAAAGAGATACCATTTTGAATCTAGAACAATGCTTTCATTCTATTTGAGGAAAGGTCCCAAGCTATTTTCTCAGTCTATTTTCAGATCCATCAGTGACAATAATGTGAGCTCATGTTCTGGAAAATCTACTTGCAAGTGGTTCCACTGTTTCAGACCAAGAGGAGGTGTTTCTTCTTCCAATATATAATGTGAGACTTAATTAATGGGTGTAAAGCAAATGGTTTGAGTGCCAAACGAAAGGCACCATAGTTGGTAAGTACAAAAAAATTACATAAGCATTGCACTGTGTGTCATCTCAGCTGGCTTGGCTGATGAAACTCTCAGATAATCGTCCCTTATTGTTGAGTTACTCTGGAGAAACAAGGTCCAAAATGGAACTGGTTTTTCCTAGAACATGGTATATACCTGGAAATGTATCTCAGGGAGACTTGTTTGTTTGGCAAGAACTTACTTTTTAACTCCAACTAGGTGATTTCACAAAGGTTTCTGATCACAAGTAAGTGAGCAAAGTAGTAACTAAGGCATTAGATTTATACACAGTTTTCATTTATAACTTTATTTCCAGATGTGCTTATGACAGGGAGAGTAAATAGGATTAACTCTAGGGTCAGTTCTAATCAATTGGTTATGGTTGTCAGGAGGGCAGTGATAAAAAGGATTCCAAGGCCATTGCTGGAATCTTCAGAAAAGAGTCATGTTTGACTCTTATGGCAGTGAAAGCAGAGTTGTAGCAAAACAAAGGTACCTTGTAATTATGGCTTATGCCATAATTATGGCATAAGCCATAATTACTAAGGTCAGGTCAGAAAAGGGTAATAATATTCATATACGTATCTAGGAAAATTCCTAAGGATACAGTACACCAAATATTGCCAAGCCATGTGCGGTTCTCTAAGTACAGCCTCAAAATATTTTTTTCAGTTGGATTTTTTTCCTACTAACAACTGGTTAATCTGAAAATAAATAATTGAATTCTATTAAGCCACTGCTTAATAACTAGTTGCTTGATTGAATTTACATTGCTTTTCTTCATATCAGTGCAGATACAGCATAAATATCCTTTGAGTAAGCCTTTTTTTAGGGGTTGGTTTAATTTATAATCAAACTCTGAAGAGGGCTTTGGGCTTCAGAAAATTTAAAACTATAGAATTACCTTGTTCTTTCCTGGGGCCAATTAACTGGGCAGATTCTTTGCATTCAATTTGAAGCTCCTGAACCTTAGCTAAAGTTTCGTTTTCTCTCTCAGCAACTGGAAACATATCTCCTTGCACAACAGAAACTAAGCATGAACCTCAGGCATACTGAGCTGAACAGACCTTGGCGCCAGTCCCCACATAGTGATGTGCCGAAAATCCCAGAAAGTGCAGTTTCACTCTTCTCCCTTTCATAAGCCGTGAAAGGAAGTGAGGAAGTATGCCAGGTTGTTATTCGACTCTAGTATTTAATCAAGCATTTCCCGAGCACTTCTGAAACTCTCCAGCTTCTAAATTGAGAATAAAAGCCGGGAGAATACAGGATGGAAACTACTTCATCCAGAAAGCTCCCAGGATTACTCAGGATCATGTGGCCATTTTCAGACAGGACCGAGTTACTCCTCAAACTCCTGAAAGTCAGCAAAAAAACTCCATCTGAATCCTGGTGATTATTTTTAACTTAAAGCTTACAGCTTTCTCAAGGATCCCAATACACACTAATTCATCTTGTGATCAGCAAGATGAATTTCTATAAAATCAATTTCAGTGCACTGCAGACAGGCCCTTCACTACTGACTCCACTACATTTTCTCCATTTAGGTTTTAAGTACATAAACAGGGTGTCCTACTATGGGAAATATTCATTTCTGAGTCAGGAGAACACCACACGTCCAGCACACAGTAACAGGTGCAGGGCGTGGCTCTTTTTGGTTTCCTCACCTGCAAAGAGAGAACCCAGCATGTGTCAGAAATTCCTGATACACCAGAAAATGTTACCAAAGTCTTTGTCCTTTTTTTACAACAAGAAATGAATGCCCCTTGTTTGCCACCACTCAAGACAACTAGCCTGCCCCGAAGTCAAGACAATCAACCTATCAAAACTGGAGGGTTGGACTTGTTTTTCTTAGGCCTGAATGAGGTGGTATCTTCATGCTGACAGCTGAGAAGCAGGTCAGTCAGGTTCCTGGGTGCTCTATTACACAAGCAAGGTACAGCCAGCCCTACCTAATTTTCTTTCTCTGGCCCCCCCGCCCTGCTTAGTGGGACGTCATCACACTTAACTCACCCGCTTTCTCTAAGGCAAGACAGACTTATTCCAGCCAGGACAGCTGTGGTATTTCAATTCCTGTTTGTAAATGCCTCCTAGACCTGAAGGTAAGTGTGTGCCAGCTGCTGGGTTACATAGAATTTTTCCTTCCCCATCTCTGTGTTTGTCTGTTTCTCTCTCTTTTATTTATTTTCTAAAGAGAATCAAAGCAGGCTCAACTTTTGACAGAACAGTCTGGCAAGTTGCTACAGAAAACTGTATAAGGAGAGATAGTTGTTTCATTGAGTAATTACCTTCCAAATGAGCATTTGCACTATTGAGTTAACTTTAAGAACTACTGCCAAATTTACTAGGTGATAAAACTAGCTAAGAAACTAAAATAACTTTACTTAAAACATATATGGCTATGAAAGAGTTTCCTTAGGCCATACCTTAGTAAAAATTT
>NW_011888857.1:4964399-4980854 GCF_000151845.1 Pteropus vampyrus
TCTACTCTTCAGTAATTTTATTGCAGAAAGATGTTTTTATATTATCCCCTTGGTGTGCCTGAAGTAATGTTTTTATTTAAAATTTTTTATTTTGATGGAGTTTAGAATGACTAGCATTTTTCTTCCCTTGCATGGGTTGATTACCTGACACAAACCAGGATACCTCCTCATTTTCAAAGCTTGGTTTAAAATGGGTATAACTCAGTTACAACAGGAAAACTGGGCAGGATAATGAATTTATGCATTTAAAGAGAAGCAAAATTATGCACGGAAAGTGTGGATTTGCTTCCCATAATGGCCACAGTTTTTTCTCTCACCACCTTCTGCACCCCTCCATACAAAAGTAGTAATGTGAAACCACTTTTTAGTGCCAACACCAAAGACAGGAGAGAAAGTGTTCATTTTTCTCCATGTAAAGGAATTATTATTATATTTTTTAAGTGAAACTCACATTCTCTTAAAGTATATTTTAAGTTGTTACATACTAGAAACAATAAAAACAATATATACAGAAAGATTTAGAATCTGTGTTAAGGTATCACAAAGTGGATGGGAATCCTCTTTTTCTGTTCCCTTTATAATAATTCTAATCTTTGAAGTTTTTCAAGTTTGTAGTGACCTTAGCTCCTTTCCTATGTTACACCCTCAAAATTCCTCTTAGGAGCTTCCACCTAGGGGCAAGAAAGGGCAAAGAACAGAAGGGGAAATGATAGTGCCTGGTTCTCCTGATCTCTCCCACTACAATTTCATTGTTCTTTCATCCCACCTTCTGTCTGCCTCTACACTGTACCTGGCTGACAGATGAACTTGAGCACACGCAAGTATGCCATCCATCATCCAGCATAACTTAGCTTTACGTAACAAGGATATAACACAGTTTAAGTATTTAAAAGCTACAGCTGGGGAGAGGCTGAGAGGCAAGTGCAAAGAGAAGGAATACAGATTTCATTTTATTGTCCTCTGGAGCTTCTGTGCCTCCTCCTCCATTAGCCTTTGCTGCTTACAATGAACTTTCTGTTCAGATAAGAATGGAATCAAACTTAACTAAAGTTGCTTAGTCTTTGCTCCAGCAAAAGTCCAGGGCTGGGATTCTAAACAGTTGATGGCTTCAATTCCTGGCTGCTTCTATCCTTTTAAGATGAAAGGACCTGAGTAAAAGGTGTAACCTGGTTTCCCTAGAAGCCATGCAGCAGAAGCAAAGTTGTCCCTTGCTGCCACATCAGGACAACAGAAATAAATCAATATTCATAAGAGCCTTACCCGCAACTGTATTAATTTTGAAAAAAACTTTAAATGGTATTCACAGCACACTGTCTTATCCCTCTCTTCCCTTTCTTTTCTCTGGGGATAAATTATAGCCAGTAACAGAACGCTTAGCTCATTTGGGGTATTGCTACCTCAGGTTTTCACACTGCAATCTAAAGCTGAGTGAAGGGTAGAGACATCCCCTTGGTGGTTCAATGTTAAGAGTAAAATGAAATAGAACAACAAAACTCATTTTGTTGACTCTTGCTTCATATGTGCATTCTCATTATGGGAAGGAAGCGAAAGTTCAGTGCCATGTTCTTCGTGGCATATTGAGAAAATTAGAATAGCAAAGGGCCGCTTTTCCTTCTCTGGTGACCTCTTCATTAGGAAGAGAAAATAATCAGAAAGCTCAGGTATAGGGAAATCAAATCAAACTGCATAATGATGACAAGATGGGTGGCCAAGTACAATTCATAAACAAATCAAATCACTGGCAGCACCCAAAGAAAAGGCTATAATGTGTGCCGTGAACCTGACAGAGTTCACAGGAGAAAGATGTTTCTGAAAAAGCATGTGTGAGTATTTTAAACCTAAATGGAATTGCATTTTAAAAGTGCTACATAAGGCATCAGTTTAATGAAATGTTGGTGAACTATAGGTCTTGGGGATAATCATTCGTGTTTTGTTAATGTTAATCTGTAAACTACAGAGTAAAAGTGTCCATCTAGAAACCATATAGACAATTGTTCAGATTTTCTTAAATTAGGATATTTAGTGTGTTTGAGAGACATTTAAGGTAGAAGGCCCTATTTTCCAAGTGTTGAAAAATGGCATTATAAGTTACTCTGATTAAAATCATAAAATCTGAAGAAGGCATGTTAAGAAAATGTTGATAGGAAAAGGTACTAAAAAGCAAAGTACCAAATTTTAGATTCCTTTGTAACTTTTTACACAGATGAGTAAGATTACAAGCTTTAATGGCAAGGTTTGAATCCAAACCTTATCTCTCAGTCACTAGCTGTGTGTCTTTGCACGCATTATTTATATTTTTCTCCATTTAATCATCTGTAAAATAGCATTAATAATCCCTTCCACATTGTTTGATTGTAAGAATTCAATGAGAAAACGTGCAAAGCATCTGATATAATATATGTATAATAGCAATATGTTTTCCAGGTATATTAACAATATTTAGTATCTAAGTCAACTTTCTTGGTTATGACAGAAAAGTGAATGTAAAATAAATAAGCAAAATTATCACAAATACAGATACCTATGTAATCCCTACCAGGTCAATAAATAGGATATCGTGAGCATACAGAAGCCCTTCCATGCCCACCCAATTAATACTATCTCCATCTTTCCCACAAGTAACCACTTCCATTCTATTTTTTTTTTTTGCCTGTTTTTGAACTTTATATACATGGAATTACACAGTACAACTGGCATTTTAGGCTCTGTGTTTGTTAATTTCCAGAAATAAATATCACACAATTAATTATCCAATCTGTTACTGATGGATGTTCAGGATGGAGACACTTGTAAATAATGTCCCTATGATTGTTCTTATATTTCTGATTGCCTTGATTTTTAAATAGCTTTTCTTAAGTGATAAGCATAGGACATGACAGATATTATATCTCTAAAACCTCGGGATTCCACAGGTATGGACTGCTTTGCTAAAAGCTTTTAAAGAAAAAAATTACATCAGGATGTATTATAGATATATTTAAGTTGTGCAATTATGTAAGAAATCATTAAATAAAGATGGGCGGGGGACTTAAAACCAAATGATAATCATAAGGAGTGCTTAGAAGTTCCTCAGATCCTCATGAGAAATCGTCAAGAACTTTTAAGAAATAGCTAGTAATATTGGACCTAAATAATAGCAGTAGCATATCCTCTATTTTGTTATCTTAGTGATCCTGGAGGCTTTTAGTGAAAAGTAAACTCTAAGGTTCAATGCAAAGTACATCAGTTTTCACTCCATTGTTTGAGGAGGAATAGTTTAATATCTTTTTTAAAGAATAACTTTTTCAATTAAAACACTATTTTGGCACCTAATTAGGTAGGAGTTGGAAGACTCGCCTTTCAGTGCTGCCTCCTGCATTTACCAGCCTCCAGCTCTAGCTACTCTGAACCTCAGTTTCTTCATCTGCAAAACGGGGATAATACAAGCTATTCTTTTTGTTTCATGGGATCATTGTGATTATCAAGTGAGATGATATTGTAAACTCTGTAAACTGTAAGACACGAAATATTATTATATTTTAATAAGAAATAAAAGTTAATATCTATTAACTGCTTAATTTAGGCCAGATACTGTTCGGAGTACTTCTAGCTAAATCATCTCATTTAGTCCTCAGAACAACAATGTGAAATTGGTATGTTTATGTGGATGATGATGATGATAAAACAATTGCTTGTTACGATGATTGTTTTTCACAGGTTATTTATCAGCCATAATTTTAATATAAAACTAATTTCAAAACCCTTTTTCTTCTGACCTTCCTACCTATGAATTTGGGGAACTTCCACACTTAAGAGGCAAAATGATGTGCCTGGATTGCAAGTCAGGACCATGACTCCAAACCCTAAACCTGCAACTATCTAGCTAGATAAATTTTTCCACACACACTTCCAACCAGACTCTTCATTTACACAAGAAAAAATATGATTAAAAAATCAAAATCTAAAAGTCTTTCTGATTTTTCCTAATTTAAAATTAATAGAAAGAAGGGCATCATGAAGTGAAAAGCCTTGTGAAAAAAGAGATGTTAATTTCAAATTCAAATAACTCAAATTAGGCAATAAAATCTTTTCAAGTGACTGACTCAAAGTGGTACATTTAATATATATTAAGTAACTTCATTTTCATAATAAATATGCCAAATTACATCTTTGTAAAGAACATGTTTTCTTAAATAGGTCGAAGAAATCAGCCAGCTCTATATGTACTATATTTACAATATTTTAAAAATTTTACTTAGCAGTCCATATATTGTTGTGTGTATATTCTAACTTGTTCCAAGTTAAATGATCTTTAAAATAGTGGAGAGTAGTGTCTGGCTTGATACAGGTTTTGCATGGCATCACTCTAGAGGAAGGAAGAATAAAATATTATCCAGAAAATAGAACTCAATTATTGTAGTTTTAGTATATACTTCAAAGAAAACAAACTTTTGGAATTAAGAGTATGGTATATCATCTCAGCATTATGTCTCCAGATTTTTATCACTTTAAAGATATAAATCTATTTTTAAAAAACCTCAATAGTTTAATAATTGAAAAGATTATTATTTTCTTCCAGATTTCTCTTACTAACGCCTATATCAAAGAAGGCTACAATGTTGACCTCAGCCCAAATTCTGTCGATTTCAACCTTGTTTAGTTTACTACTACTAGGAAGCCATGGGGAA
The DNA here is from genome assembly GCF_000151845.1 of Pteropus vampyrus. Classification (NCBI taxonomy): domain Eukaryota; kingdom Metazoa; phylum Chordata; class Mammalia; order Chiroptera; family Pteropodidae; genus Pteropus; species Pteropus vampyrus. Next base: position 4,969,067 of record NW_011888857.1, read on the forward strand.
GAACATCTCAAAATAACCACAACACAAAACATCGCAGAAGGCTTAAAAACAATGGCGAATAAATCTGTTCCTTTGGAAAGTGAACCGAACTTAAAATCAAATAAAGAAAACATAGAAACCTCTAACCCCGAAGCAAATAATTCCTCTCTTTCGGATCCATCAAATAAAATCCATGAAACAACAGATTTCGTCAATAATTTGCCAACAGACAACTCTTCCAGGAGTTCGAGACCCATGCAGACATTTTCCACAAGCCCTCCCTTGACCCACAGCTTTGTTGCTACATCGCCTCAGAACTCATCTGTAGCAGACGAAAATCCTCTGTCAGTCTCAACACCTCCCAATGCTACATCTGCTGTGTCTTCAGAAAAGTTTACTTGGTCTTCAGTCAATGTTACCATGAAAACTCCTGATAACAATTCCACTACAGTTAGCACCTTCTCGTCAGCACCAACTGCCGTATCTTTGAACCCCACGACAACAGAACCAGATGGATGGCCTCCCATAACCAGTGATAACTTGGCGGGGTTTACCCCCTATAAGGAAATGACTCTACAGCCCACATTAAAATTCACCAATAATTCAAAAATCTTTCAAAATACATCAGACCCTCAAGAAGGTAAATATAAACAGATTTTGTTTGAAATAATCTCCAAGTAAATCATACAGATTACATCAAAGGAAAGTGTCAGACAAGAAAAAAAGGAGGAGATTGCAATAGCGCAGGTGGTTCTCACTTCTAGTATATACTGATTTAAGTTCTAAAATCCCTTCACTATTTTCAGTGAATAACATGACTGACCCTATAAGTATGGGAACAGATGAGGCAGTGGGACAAAATAAGAAGTAGGTTAGGCTGAAAAGAAATAGAGACTTAAATATTGATACAGTTTTGAGATACTGTATAACAGTTTTTACTGAATCTTAGAAAGACTACCAGAAATTTCATATGCTTTTAGGAATACTGTATTTAAAAAATATACATATATGGGTTTTAGCAATTGAATGAAATAAATTTATAAATTATCTGATACCACATAGCAATCACAGGAAAACAGAACGTTGATATTTTTAAAAAAGTAAATAAATTCAGCAATAGGAAATCCTCCTGAGTTTTTAGTTTAATACCTACTGACCACCAGGAAAATGGAATTTAGCCGTGAGTATCACAAGAAAAATGTATTATGGAGACATTTTTATACTTCATTTTTAGAGATTACATTAAGCTTTAAAACAATGTAAAAAAGACCTCTAATACTTAATGAAGAATCATTATGTTTTATTTTATCAGGTCTCTGTTTACTTGAGATTAAAAAAATACTTTTTTTTTCTCATGAACTCACTAATTTTCAATGTAACTTATTTATAAATTATATTATGATGTAAACACCAAATCCTATATACAAATTCCTATTTGAAAGTTGTTGCTAGTATACAGGGAAAGTTTTAAATTCTGAAATCTAGGCTTTACTATACACTACAATCAATATATTGTATATATATATATATTTCATTCTAGCGATAACTTTATCACACATAATTTGACACACCATTTCACTTACACATACTGATATTCCATTAGAAATATTTTAAATAAATATTATCTTTCTCTTCCTAAATTCTACAGACATATTGAGAACACTGAGTACTTCTACCATTGCTCTTTAATTAAAACAAAAAAAAGTTAACTTTGCTTCCCTTTTATTTCAGTAATAATTTTGCTGTTATCTTTTCAATGTGAAGGCTAATTTTTTCAATAAATGGGGTTTCATACAGAATCAGAGATTCTATAAGACCCCTTGTCTACCTAATTAGTAAGCTTCTTGAGGAATTTTTTTAAAAAATTAAAAATAAAATACACTGAATATGAGTGTAAGTGAATATGAGCAGTAAGTTTATTGATGACAGTCTTCAAATAAGGTACTTGGTAAACAGGATGATAGAATGAAATTTTGGGTTTTCTTAAACTCTGACTTACACATCTGTTCCTGATGTGCAAGGCATTATAAATATCTTTTGTTATTTGTTGTACTTGAAAATATCCTTATCAGGATATATTGCCTTTTCCTTATAGTACCTTTTCACTTGGAGTTTTGTGAATTTATTTTCTATTATCCACTTTCTCCCTTAGTTTTTCACTTTTGAATTATGTAAACAAGGTCAAAATTCATTTAATCATTCAAATTCATTTGAGATTCAGAGTTGACTAAAAACAATATAGCATTCAAGAGAGAAAGGATGTCCTAATGGAGCATACACATGGCATTTCTGTACTATCGGTGTTGATAAGTAATGGGATACAGTTATAAAACTAAGAGTTGGAAGAATTTTAAGGCAATTCAAAATTTAAAGTATTGTTTTATCGGGAAGTATATTTTATCAATCTATTTCAAATACTTAGTACTTTATAACACACACACATTGTCACCTTTAACGTTTAAAAAACATTGTTAAACATTTTTTTGGTACACATAAATTCTATATGTATATATTTCTGTTCTTTGAATCATTTTTTATTTCTTACCTATAAATTATTTTTTTTGTTGTTCTCTAGATAATAGAAATACAGGCGTTGTATTTGGGACCATTTTAGGTGCTATTCTGGGTGCTTCGTTGCTTAGTCTTGTTGGCTACTTGTTGTGTGGAAAAAAGAAAACTAATTCATTTTCCCATCGGCGACTTTATGATGACAGAAACGAACCAGGTAAGAACAACTTTCAGAACTTCACCTGCACACAGTGGTTTTAATTAAGTGAAGATGCTAATGGTCACTGAGTTTTGTAGAAGGGATTCATGTGACAAAAACAGAGCAGATTTATTCTGATTTACTCTCTGTTTATCAAATAACATAACCAAAATGATTATGGACCTGCGAATAAAATTTTAAAGATATTTGCTCATTTGTTGCTCAATTGTTGTTCATTGCATGACAATTGGCTTTCAATAATAATGCTAGAACCTAAAATATGTCTATAGAATTGGAAGATAATGGTATGACATGAAGAAAAAAAATGGCCAGTTTTGTTAGCAAGTAACTGCAAAGCCATTCATTGCCATCGTTGGATTTATTAGTAGCAGTAATTTGAACAAAGATGAATTCTAATTTGGAGCTTTTCCCAAGTTTCACAGACACAGTAGCTCTAAATTTATTATTTTAATAAGTCCCTAAAATAGAACTTCTATAAAGTTGCATATTTGGGTACATAAAGTCACAATATACCTTAATTCAGGAAATTTCCACTTCTGTGGTGGAAAAGAACTATAATACCTATGAATAAGAATGTAACTGCTAAAAATAAAGAACTGAGCTTGATCTTAATAATACAGTGTTTAGAAGAAAAATGAAATCACTTTGAATGCTTGACTCATCTTTTTTTATACTTTAGGAAAACACACACACACACACACACACACACACACACAATTGTCTTCTGGTTTACATAAGGGACTCTTGCTGCCATAAAAGTAGTTAAATGTCCCTGGTTAGTCCCACTGATAAAGTCATGTTGATTTCTGATGCATTCACTTTGTGATTGATATATACTTCTTTTCAGAACCAAATCCACTTCTTGGAAATTTAACTGAATTCTGTCTATGGGTTTCTAGCAATACATATAAACCAAAAAGTGGCGGTTTTCAAAATTAAAGGATAAGATTTTGAACAACAAGGGTTTCCAAACTTATTTCTTAAAACTCAGAATTTTTTCTTTATCTATACTCACATACAAAACTCAGTCTATTAAGTTAATATATTTTAAGATGTTGTTATTAAGGCATAAGAAAGTAACTCAATCATATCACCTATTTTCCTCCTTTAAGACAGATTTGTGATACTTCTCCCAAATCCCTAACATTCTAGGAGATCAGTTTGTAAACAGATGGCTTAAGGAAAAGGTAGGATATGAAGATACCTCACTGAATAATTAGATTACTAATCTAATTAGTAATTAGTCACTATTTTAGTATTTAAAAGTACCTTGTGCACGCCAAGTTTTCTTTGAAAATAAATTCAAAAGCATTAAGAAAATAATAATTGGCTGTTTGTTAAAAAAGAAAAAATTCCTATATTAGTCAGAAAGCTTCTGACTAACTTGGATTTATCAGAAGGAAACATAAGCTTCTACGAATAGTTTGCTCTGTCTCCACGTTCAAGGGCTCAATTATAAAGATATGGAGACACGTGTTAGAATAATGACACTGATTTTAAAATTAACACTCTTAACTTTTTAAAAGTTGTTGTTGTTTCTTTCTTTCTTTTTTTTTTTTTTTTACCACAGGGAAAAAAATCAGAGCATATTGACAAGCCCCTGAAATCCTGAGATTCAAAAGTCAATGAGGCATTTATCTATATTTCATTATACAAAGTAGTGCTTGACTCTTGTGATCTCTTCATTTGTTCTTTTATTTTTGGTCCACCAGAAGAGACATTTTAGAAGTTAAACTGTTCCCTTGGTCTTAGAAAGAAATGTGGCTTGAAAAATATCTACTTATTTAAAACTTTAAAATATCTGAAAAGCCCATATAAAAGATAGACATCTTATCTAGAACAATTCCTATGGTCTGCCATATGCCTAGGCAAGTATCTTTCAGACTGTTATTATAAAACAAATTTTTTTTTTGTTGTTACTTTTTTTAGTTTTGCGATTAGACAATGCACCGGAACCTTACGATGTGAGTTTTGGGAACTCTAGTTATTACAACCCAACTGTGAATGATTCATCCATGTCACCAGGACCAGAAAATGCACGAGATGGCATTCCTATGGATGACATACCTCCACTTCGTACCTCAATATAAAACTAAGGAGAAGAAGGCTTCAGATGGCAAGTGTTCATCTACAACCTGGCCTTTTTGCAAGCCCATCTTCCAAAAGCTGAAACAAGATCACTGTCATGTGGCTTGTGCCAAGAACTATAAAGCATGAGACTAGTATTGGAAATATAAAGAGAGGATAAAGCATCCAACAGATTTTCTTTCTTAACATTTTTGGATGTGCTGAAGTAACAATTGAATAACCTTAATTTGTATTTTGGTCAATTTTTTTTTCTTAGTAAGAAATGTTTGTGGAATCAAGTAAGACTAAAACACTTCACCTCGATTGCCATGCTTGATAATTTAATTTAAAACATCCTTCAATGAACATGGAGACCCAAAACTACCTTTTCACTTTTTTGGGGGGAAGGAGGGCAAAAATCAATGGATTGACTCTTCACTGCTCCTTCTATGGTCCTAATGCCATACATCACTGTTGACATTCTATTGAAGGAATTTATTTATTTTTTTTTAATTTTTGACTTAAAGCTAAAAAGCGTGTATGGCACAAAATTTCCCTTTCTGGAAAACTACAATAATGGGAGTAAGAGACCTATATTATAGTACATTTTAAAGTACTATATTATAGCACTTTTCTGGATCAGCACATACATAGTCAAGACCTTGAGCTGCCAACTTGACAATAATTTTGCATTCAATAGGGCCATGTTAGGAAGGCTGAACTAAACCAGGAAAGTAATTGCTTTTCTTCAAAGGGTGGGGGAATTTCAACCTATTCGATTTCTTTAGGCATCAATTAATTGGGGACTTTAAAAATTCAATGAGAAACATGGTGAAAAAGTCAGCTAAACCATGTACCTGAACATAAGTTTTACAGTTTTAATATGTTAGATAGGAACAGAATTTATTATGTATCAGACATTATTGCTCAATCACATATGGAATATATTCTTCATCTCTAAATATATTAAGTATAAGGTTAAAAATAGATGAGTGGAAATGTTAAGCAAACAAAACATTTTCCGAGTATCACTTTCATGATGGAAAATATAAGAAGCTTAATTTGGATTCTAGCATGTTTCAATTTGTTTTTAATTACCACCTGCTTTTGGCAAGAAAAAATATTCTCCTTAGTACAGGAAGGTCTGAGGCTTTAGGGATCAGAGGATTAGATGAAGAGGTAAATTCCCAAAGAATCAGTGAATGTGTGAAGAGGACAAACAAAGCAAGAGACTTTATTGTTGAATTGATACGTGATGTATGCAGACGTGCGCATGTGTATATGAAGAAATACAACAATAGTCTTAGAATATGAGGGCTAGGAAGTAAATAATGGAAGAACATACTCACCCCATATTGCCATAAAAATAGCAAAGAAGACTGTCCCTCCATTATCAAACAAATATGTCACCTTAATGGAAAATAAACAAAACTATTAGTCATTCTGTTGTTTATAATAATCCAGGGATTGCTATTTGTTTGTATTTAGGTACTCTGATTTATTCTCCCAATGGAATCACATTATTTTACAGTTTGTAAATATAAAATATTAGGTCATTTCATGGATCCTGCAACTATTTCATGTGATTTTCTCATGGAGAAAGTTAAGAGATCAGCATTTTCCCCCTTTTCTTCTCTCTTCCTTTTCATTCCCTTTGGACTCCACCTTCATTTCTTCTCAGAAGTGGTTTTATTTCCAGAGGAAGAATCTGTGTGCCACAGAGAGTCAAACTACAGTGTGAGCTATAGGAAGTTAGCTTTCAGTTGAGGCATACCTAATTGGAATTTTTTTTTGCAAAGCTTCCAGGATTGAGGAAATTGAAAAATGCAGAATTCCTCTAGTGAGCCTGTACTGCTATGGAAAGGTATCACAGTGTTCCTACTCTCTGATGTCTTTCAGAATGGTCCATAGGTCCAGTAGTGGCTATAAGAGATAATGAATTCCATTTTGTTATTTTTAAGAAGTTTCATAAATCACTGAACATGTAATAGTCCAAGTGTTTTTGAATCAGACATCACCTGAAGTTTTATAAAGAACAATGTACAGTTATATGATGTTATTAAATACAATTTTCAGGGTCACAAGGATTGTTTGATTTTAATAAAGTGTAAATTCAATTGACCTTTGCTTCTTTTCATTTGCATAATGTTCTCATTATATTTATAAGTTACTGAGGGAGATTAAATGGATACAGTCAAGACAATACATGTTTGGCAGTCATATAAATACCAAAGAAACTATAAAGAAAATAGGTGTGCTATCCTCACAGAAGAGGCTAAAGAACATTACTATAAAGAAAGTGAGAAGAAAATGTTGTCTTCTTTGCTAAGTCTACAGTTCAGAGGCTGCTCAGTGGGGGTATTTAAACAATATTGACATGTATTTTAATTGTAACACCTGGAGCACATTGAAAACAATATATAAAACAGATAAAAGTAGGGTGTTATTTTCCTGTAATGTAGTATTATTGAAAATATCATCACACAAAAGATGTGCTCATTGTGATGGTATGTGGATAAGCTCAAGCTGTATTTGTTGGCTCTAAACTTCTATGATTGTTAAAGTTTGAAGTTTCTAAAAGTGCTATAAAAATTGGTTTTCATAAGAATCATCAGTATATATTACATACATGAGAGAAAAAGAACCATAAAGAAATTCTCCAACAGAGCTCATAAAATTCTACCCAGCAGGGGAATTCATTTTTGTTTCTAAGGCAATCCATAGTGACGCCTGCTGCTCCCAACCAGCTGAACCACTGTCTGCTTTCCTTTATAAACAGACCTGGTGCAGGAAACGGCCTTTTAGAATGTTAGAACAGGGACTTTACAAATGGGGACTTAAAAGTGGCTCTTTTCTGCTCCAGAAACAGCCACACTTTTATAAAAGTGCAAGTAAAACTCCATACTTAACAATTGTGTTGTATGGGCATTTGTCATCATTCATGCAATATTTCCCTCGAAAAAGCTTTTTATTTTTTTTTCTTGCTAAGTTTGTTTACAAATATTTCAGGCATTTTTTAACTCAATAAATTAAAATGTTAACTTTTTAGAATGCATCCACGTGACACTGTGTTATATATATATCCATATAATGTGAGATTACATACATGTAATGGGAGATAAAGCTGGAATGATAGGAAAGACTTCAGAACTTGCCCCAAGGAGGACTGTAAAAGTATAAAATCACTGTGTTAGATCCACTAAGCTATTACATGTGGGATGTGTTATGATATGGGAGACCATGGAGATGAGAAGAGCAATTAGAAGCCTGTGGTTATAGCTTGAGGTGTTAAGGGCTTCATTTAGGATGCTGACTTAAGAGCTGCTGAATGAAAATGGGGAAGAGGGAGAAATAAGAGTTAAGCACAGTGTAGATGGCTCAAGGTTAGATCATAGGTGATTGGCAGGAGAATAAAGCTGGAAGAGGCCTTCTGCCTAATAGGAAAGGAATACCTTCTCCATAAAAAAAAAAAAAAAAAAAAAAAAAAAAAAACTCCAGGTGAAATCACAAGAAAATTCCCAAAGCAACATAATAGACTTTTTGAAAAGCAAAAATAACCTTATCCTATCTATAAATGTGCATTTGCAATGAATTATTTTATTAGAAAACTAGCTTGCCTTTTTGCATAGGGAGACTTATAGGAAACGTTTTATTCAACATTGTTGATGTGAGTAGGGATAATATAGGAAGACAGAAGCAAACTGAGCCTCAAACAAAGCTGTGTTTAAGTACAAATGTGCCATTATCTTTGACATCTGATTTCTCTTACAGAGCTGAGTGTGGCTAGAAATCAATAAATGTGGGTATTGTTTAAGGAGATAAATTTCTTATAGGGTTGGAAGCTTAAAGTCTCTCTCTCACCTTCTGTAATTGCTAGCTTTCTCTCTAAAATGGTTTGATGGATTGAGAAAAACATAAGGCTCTAGAAAATGCCAATTATACTCCAGTAAAGCTTCCCTGGGCTAAAGAGTATAACGTGCCTCTTGGGCAGATTCAACCCTGCAAACCAGGCTATTACAGCGGGAGGAGGTTGGAGTGCAGAGATTCAGAATTTAGGCTGGAGTTCAGCCCTCTCTCACTTCCTCAGTTCTTAATTTTTAGACAGGGAAAAATCATGCCCGTTGTACCTGGGCACAAGCTACATCAAATGTGCAAAATTCATCAGTTCCCCTTCTCCCCCAACCCATTACTCATTTAGGGCACCGTCTTTTTAAAATGTGCTCCCAGGAATCGGAATCTTCTGAGATGCTTGTTAATATGAAGAATTTCTAAACTTAACCCTTGAGGCCCAGAAATGAGCTTTTAAACAAATGTTCTAGGTAATTCTGATGTATGGTCTTACACAGACTTTTCCATGAAGTTTCTTAAAGAAGAAACACCCTCTGTCCTATTTCTGTTGTAGCCTCAATGTCGATATGAGTTCTGAAATTCTTACTAAGTATTGAATAAATGTATGTTGCACAAATAAAAAATAAAAGCTCTAGAAACTAATAACTATTATGAATAAAGTTAACTTCAAGAGTTGAGTCATTTTTAGAATTATGTGAAAAAAAAACAACACTTCTATCTAATGATTTCACCTTAAATGAGAAATCCTAGCTTAGTGTGGTATCAGGTGCTTTTAAATGAATGTGTAAATATCAAATTACTTAATTGCAAAAATTTCTCAATCCTCATACTTTTAAATATTAAAATAGTCATCAAAGAAAAAAATTTAATGTACTTAAATATAACTTTTATCACTAGTTTTTTTTTCTATGAAACACATCTTTGAAATTATTAAGAGAATAATTACATGGAGACACATACTTTTCAATAAATGTGGCAGATATAATTTCCTATTACTAGTCACAAGTGGTGATTGACTCCATAAGGAATCAAAAAGTTCCTAGATGATGTGGCTAGGTGATTGTGCAGCTAGACGCTCTACATTGGTTGGCTCATTTCTTTGGTAAAAATCTTCTCCATTATTTCTGACATTGCCCACAAAGTAACTTCTAGATGTTTAAAGATGTAAACTATATTAAAAAAAGAATGTTTATTTTTATCCAATAAATGATCGATTTAGATTTTTAATGTATAAAACAGGTAGCTACATTTTATCTTAGTCAGAGGAACAAACACAGGCAGGACAAATGAAATATTTCACCCGGATGGGCTTTATTTCTTTTATTATTCCATGAGGCAATATTCTCCTCTGCAAGCTACGTTGTCCACCCTTCTTACAATGGTTATTAAATGAATTCTTTCTGAATCTTACCTGTCCCTGTGCACATTCTTTTCTACCAAGAAGAAAGAGGGATGTAGATACTGCATGATGGCAAAAGTCCCTTAGATTTAGTGTTTTCTTGGACAGGTTTCTTCATTTTATCACTCTGTCATATGTGGATGTTTCTTATCTTTAGAGTTCAGATAATGCCAGTGTATTTTATTACATCTGTCCAAGTAAAAGTAGAACATATATATGAATTTGTTGATGTCCCTAAGGATGTCATGTGTCTGAAATTCATGGGCTGCGAGAAGGACATGTGTATATACATCTAATAACTCTAATATACTTGGCTTTTGCAAAAGTGTTGAGAAAATGCTTTCCAAAATGGGCCATCTTTGTGGAAAGTTTAAAAGATTTCAAAGCTAGGTATATGTTGGAAGTTAAACCATAAACGAACAGACTTTTTATGTCTGTTTGTGAATGTCATGCATTCATGATAAATAATTCAAAAGCTAATTTTACTAATTTTGGTCTTGTAGTAGTAGCATATTGAGTGGTTTTTGATTTTATTTTAATTGATTTATGGGTATAAAATTAATTAATTACATAGAGACTTCTACTTCTGAGCAAGACGGAATGACAGTGATTGATTTTATCCCCATTCTGGAAACAACCAAAGAGTATACAAAAGATACAAAGCAACAGATTTTAAGACAATGGATGTTAGGCAATGAAGGGCAATGTTCCCTGAGAGGTAGGAAGCCAATTAAGTGACCATTATGATTGCCTCAGGTTACTGTACTGAGTTACCAGGGTGCAGAGAGGGACAACCCAGACAGTGTGCTTCAATGAGCATGCATGTGAGGAAACTGCCTGAGGGAAGGAGAACCATCTGAAAGGATTCGAGGTAACAGTGTAAGAAGCTCACGCAGAGACAGCAATAGCACCTATTCCTAGCGGCCAGACTAGAAATCCTCATTATTCACAATGCATTGGGTAGAGTACACAGAACAAAGGATCTTGCTTTTATTGTGGGCAGTAATGCTAGGTAGAGCACAAATATTTTTTAATCTAATTTAATTTATTGGGGGCAGCATTGGTTAATTATGTAAGTTAGGTATGCAATTGTATAACACAAATCTTAAAATCAAGACCCAAAAAGGATTAAATTTATTTTCCAGGAACTAAACCATACTGAGTTCTCTCTATATACTCTATAGTAGAACAGTTAAAATTAAAACACTGAGGATACTAAAGATTAGTGACTATATGGAAAACTGGAACTTTCATACACTGCTGGAAGAAAAATCAAATGGTATTCACGCTTTGGAAAATAGCTTGGCAGTTTCTTTAAAAGTTAAACATTCACCTATCATATAATCCAGTTATTTTACTCCTAGGTATTTACCCAAAAGAAATAATAGTACTTGTCTATAAGAAGATTAATAGATAAATGTTCATAGCTGCTTTATTTAAAATGGAAACAACTCAAAACAACCCAAAAGTCCAGTAACAGATGAATGGATAAACAAATTCTGGTATAGCCATATAATGCAATGCTACTCAGCAATAAAGAGGAATGATCTACTACTGAAAAATGTTATGCCATGGATGAATCTTAAAATATTATGGTAAATGAAAGAAGCCAGAAAAAAATCATACACAGTATAATTCCATTTACCAAAAACCCTAGAAAGTACAAATATCTACAATGACAAAAAGCAGTTGGTTGCTCGGGCACAGGGGTGAGGTTGGGAGGGTGGGAGGCAGGGGATTACAAGAGGGTATGAAGAAACTTTTGC
>NW_011888857.1:4984564-4993733 GCF_000151845.1 Pteropus vampyrus
TTCTGGATAGATCTGTCTCTGTCTCTCTCTCTCCCTCTCTCTCCCTTTGTCTCTCATCTCTATCTCTAATCTACATCTACATCTATATCTATATCTATCTATATCTATATCATCTGTATCTATATCTATATCTATATTTGGAGAACAGAGATCTCTCCAAGATCCTGATATATAATAGAACTGAAATCAGGATCTTGGAGAGAAATTTGTTCTCTGATATTCATTGAAACATTATTCACAACAGCCAGGATATGGAAATAACCTGAATAGTTATTGATAGGTGAATGGATAAAGAAAATGTGATATAAACGTACAGTAAAATACTATTCAGCCTTAAAAAAAGAAGGAAATCCTGTCATATGTAGCAACATAGATGAACCTGGAGGATATTATGCTGAATGAAATAAACCAGTAATAGAGGGACACTATTTTTCATGATTCCATATATATTAGGCATCTAAAACAATCAAAACAGTCAAATGCATTGAAACAGAATAGAATGTTGGTTGCCAGAGAGTAGGGAAGGGGAAAATGGGGAGTTGCTGTCCGACAGGTATAAAGTTTTAGTTATGCAAGATATATCCTAGAAATTTGCTGTACGATGTTGTGCCTATTGTTAACAATACCGAACTGTGCACTTAAAAAATTTTTGAAGAGGACAGATCTCATGTTAAGTGTTTGTACCACAACACACACACACACACACACACACACACACACACACACACACACATATCAGATAGAGGTTTGAAACTTAGTTTACCTTTAATCAGAGATATTACCCTGACCAAGTCACTTACCTCTACGAGGATCAATTTCTTCTTCTGTATGGAGGTAATATCTAACTGGGATATTACATAAGAGATATTAACAATGTGCCTGGCATTTCAGAGGCACTTAATAAATGAAAGAAACCCTTGCTGCTAATGCTGTTTGCCGGGAGAGGTTTTTGAGAGGTCCTTTAGGACGCAACAGCTTTTGAAAACCTGGTCAATACTGAGCCACAGATATTTCTGGTGAAGTTTAATGCTGAAGCAGAAAGAATGGATCAGAAAGTTGGGGTTTCAGCTCTTTGCCCTAGACCCCAAACCCAGAGCACAAGAAATAGGCCATATATGTCTGCTTGTTCATTTTCATATCCCTGTGATATGTCTTTTCCCAGGCACAAATTTGACCACATTTGGTTATGTAAGGCAAATGAACACATGTAGATATATACATACATATGCATATAATAAATAATCTACAACTTGATTGTTACATAATTCTATAATTAACTGCAGGACAATATATGACTTTAATTTACATGAACATAGCTGGTAGAAACATAATGAATATAACCTAGTCCTCAGATTTTTAACATTTTGTATTTTTGCAATAAACAAAAAGAGCTTAATAAAATTATACTAAAAGTAACACAAAATAAAAACCTGTGCCTTACCCCCACCCACCATGATCACCTCTACAACTTAACCACGTCTGACACCTTGAATGGAAAAATTCAACTCTATGAAATTTTGAAAGTCAAGATATTCAGTGAAACTTACCTTGGTTTAGAATAGAAAGTCTGACAAGATCTTAATTACTGTGTGACAGAAGTGGCAGGAATATAATACCATAAAGCACCGAAGAAAAGAGTTTGCTAATGTCTTTTAAAAAACTCCTTGTATTAAAGGTTAAAGAATACTTATTTCATACAAAAAGAGCCTAATTTACTCCATTGGCACATAAATCAATAGGAACAGCAAAGCTATTTCTTTTATTGACTTTTGTTCATGTTCAGCTTTGTAGAAGTGGAAGGAGGAGTCTACATGACATGGTAAAACCTTGTGAATATGTTCTCCAAGGAACCAACCTGAATAGTAGCTATGTAAGAATCATTTTGTCTGTATCAAATCATTATAAAGAGTGTTTTTCTTAAACCCTAAAGACTCTGCCAAAAACTGCTAGAACTAATAAACAAATCCCATAAAGTTGCAGGATACAAAACCAATATACAAATACCAGTTGTGTTTCTATACACTAACAACGAACTATCAAAAACGGAACTTAAGAAAACAATCCCATCTATAATTATGTCAAAAAGAATAAAATACTTAGGAATAAATTTAACCTGAGAGGAAAAACATCTGCACATGGAAAATATAAGACATTGATGAAAAAACTGAAGACACAAAAAATGAAAAGATACTCTGTTCTTATGAATTGAAATAATATTGTTAAAAAATCCATACTACCTAAAGAGATCTACAGAATAAATGCAATTTTTGTCAAAATTTTAATGGTATTTTCACAGAAATAGAGAAATTGTACAATTTGTGTGGAAGCACAAAAAATCACAAATAACCAAAGCAATCTAGAGAAAGAAGAAAAAAGCTAGAAGAATCACACCTCCTGACTTCAAACAATATTACAAATCTATGGTAACCAAAACAGCATGGTACTGGTATACAAACAGACACATAGATCAGTGGAATATAACAGAGATCCCAGAAATAAACCCATGCATATAGAGTCAACTTTTAAAAAAGGAGCCAAGAATATACAATGGTGAAAGAACAGTCTCTTCAATAAATGGTGTTGAAAAAACTGGATATCCACATGCAAAAGAATAAAACTGGACCCCTATCTTATACAATATACAAAAAAATAACTGAAAAGGAATTAAAGACTTAAATTTAAGACCTGAAACCATAAAACTCCTAGAAAATAACATAGGAGGTAAGCTCCTTGAAATCAGTCTTGGCTATAGTTTTAGAATTTGACACCAAAAGCAAAGGCAACAAAAGCAAAAACAAATAAGTTGGACTACGTCAAACTAAAAAGCTTCTGTTAAAAGAATTGTAGCTATGGAATTATTTTAAGTAATGTATTGAGGGGGCATTCTAGACTTCTAAGTGCTATGCAAATGTAAATTATGTGAAACTGTCTACTGCATTATTGAATTATTATGTATGATATACTAGGAAAGAGAAATATGGCATAAAGAAAAATAATCTTAGAATTATCCAAAAAAAAATTGCATATAAAAGTAGGGAAATGACTTTTTATAGTGCTGCTCTGCTACAAAAAACAATAATAAAAAGCCCTTAGCAAATAAATTGTAGTAATATCACTTGTTCTTTATAGTCAGCATTACCATAAAGCTTTTGCCCAATTAGAAGCAAGGTCAGTAATTTTCAAAACGTCTCTTACAGCTTACCTTACTTGACTTGCATTCATCGTAAATATTCCATAGAAGAAAACACACAAGCCAACCAGTGCAGCAGGAATCAGCATTCCAGTATACCATCCCAACCAAGCAAAGTATAGACCAATCTTCTCACCAAAATATAGCCTGCATAATAAAGCAAAATTGTTAGCTTAAGACAACACAAGTGACACTACAAATATTGATGTCACACCTAGTCAGAATTTCAGACAGACACTAGAGGCTACCAGCTCAGTTTCTTGTCAGTTCCATCTGGAGTATTTTAATATTCCTGGTTGTTAATGAATCTAATAATGGTGACATTGTTTATCTTTAAACATTGTCTTTATAGAAACAATTTTATAAAATGTGTTTATTTCTATGTCAAACTTCTTAATATATCTCATGAAGCTTTTTATAAAAGCTAATTCTTGCTTTTTCCCATCCTCCTACTAGAATCCCTTTTTGTTTTCCACACACAGAGCTGTGCTAAACCATATTGCTTTTGCATAAATTAGAAACAAAAATTCTCCTCTCTAGGTGGATGCTAAGAGCAGATTCGATTTCAGTCTCCATTTGCACCCTTGGCCAGACTCCTTTATGCCAAACACAATCTGCACAATTATGTTACATCTTCCTCAACAAAGTTCAGCTCTGAAGTTCCTGGAGCACAGGATTCTTTCCTTGGTTAATGCTTTGGAATATTACATTTCACCTCCCTCCCCTGTCTGGCTCATACTTATCCTTCACTTTATATCACTTCTTCCAGGAAGACTTTCCTGATCTCTACTCCAACCCTGGGTTAGATGCTCCTGCTCCCACTCTGACCTCATCCACATTTCAGTGTCCTAAATTAAAGCACTTTATGGCAATTACCAGTTACTCCTCCGTTCCTCTCTCTTCCTATTACACTGCAAGCTGCTGGAAAGTGGACCTCTGTCTTGTGTCACGAGCTCTCACCACAGGAAATATTAAATAAAGCTACGGGAATTAATGTATTTTATTTTCCTTTAGCTGACAGATACGGTTTATATGGAAATGGTAGCTGAATAAAGCTATTCTAATGACTACTCAATCATTCTTTTCTCACCAAGTTTACTGTCAATATTAACTGTCACACAATTCATAAAGCTCTGATAAGAAATAATTTCTCAAAGTCTCTACTATTGTTTGGTCTCCATCTTCTAAAAATGATCACTCAACACATAGTTTTGTCTCAGCAATAGTTTTAAAGATTTTTTTTTTGCAGTTCACTTGGAAATAGTGCACTGGGCAATAATTCTTGCTGGGAAGAACATTCCCTTTTGATTTTTTCCTTAATAAGACTTCCCTTTCTGAAAATCATTTTTTTTCCCCACACTGTTCTCTGTATTGTGCCAACTAAAATTTGTTTATATTTTACCAAGTGTATACATGGAGTCATCCTCCACTAAGCATCGCTTACCTTTTGTTTTTTTTTTTTTTTTTCATTTATTTCTCCTAGAACACATGAACCAATAGTTTATTCTTTTTTTATACAGTAATCTACTTTGAGACAAAAGCTAATTATATTAACAGGTATTGCAGAAAAGCCTTTGTTTCTTTAAACAAGTGTTGCTCTGTGGGTTAGAGTAAAGTTTTTAGCACATATTACTAATATATTAAACTATCTTTATAATAGTGATTAGAGACGACTGCACAGAGAGACCCCTTATACAGACAGTATTGTACCAAGATTCTTAATTACGCGTTGTTGAAGGTTTAGAGGAGCAACGATATTATTTGATGGGAGTAAAATCACCTAAGTTACAACATATTTCAGATCAGTTTCAGGAAAAGGATGAGACAGTTCTAGGCCAAGAAGGCTGAAGTCCTTTTTCATACATATTTCCTGATTAATGACCTTTACCCAGAGCATTGGTATTGATGATCTTGTAGGATTTCTAAGTGTCCCTTAAATATATCTCAAAAACCATGACAGGGCAAGAAGGAATAAGGAGTTGCTATTTGTGTCACTTCCCATCACGCTTCACTCACAGCCATTCTCTTTATCTGTTTTATACACTGGTACCCTAAACGACATTTCATTTGATGGCAGGATTCTGCTGCTGAAATAACCTCTATCATAAATAAAGAAACGATTAATTGAACTGTTTAGAGAGTATTATTTCATTTAGTTTTTAAACTTAAATTCCACTGATGCCTATGGTGAAACATTTGAAAAAATACCACGCAATTATTTTGTTAAGCAGGTTTTGTAGCTGACAATTTTTAAAATGTGCTCTTTTCAGATTCAAATATTTTCCATGAGAAAACAGACTGACACTAAGATAGGCTTTGGCTAGTAAATGTTTCAATTCATTCTTAAAATGGAAAAAACACAAACACATAGAAATAGTTGTATATGAAAAAAAAGAAGTGAGAGCCCCACATCTTTCATCTACTGTTAATGAACTGCCTGTTTCAGCATGAGAGAATACAGGCCTTGTCTGTAGGTCTATTATGATCTCCACTATCTATGGCCAAAGTATAGGAAAAACCAATTCCTGACCCTCCCCCCCTTTCTCTCACTATAGATAGAAACTCAAAAAGAGACCCATGTCCTCAAAACTGTATAGTCTTAAGAACAACTTTGCTCCAAATAATTTATAAAAGTCACATATTTTAAAGTAATTTTCCTGCTGGTTGTAGAAAACTGGGCCTTGTACGAAATTTTATGCATAAGATTATCTAGTTTAAGATGCGTGTCTGCCTCATTACACCTTAATTTTGGTAAAAAGCAGGCTGCTAGAGAGTAGGAACCTGTTGAAACATCATTTCTACTCTTTTATGGTCTTCGTCTTGGGTGGGCCCTTCACCACATCCCTCTCCCCTCTGCTACTTGAACATGAAATGTATGATTTTCATAAGCAAAATTTCTCTTTTACATCAACAGCTAAGTAACTGGTAATAGCATATGAATAATCTTATTTATTAAAGATAAAGGTTAACTGCTGAAATTACCCAAACAGCAACAGTAATGTCTCCTATAGACGAGGGATTATGGACACTGAAATGCTTGCTTGAAAATCTCGACTTCATGTTTTAATTCCTAATAAATATGATTTTGTGAACTAGCACATCTCATTGTGTTCACATGTTTCCACAATAATATTTCTTTCACCTGCATAGATAAAAAATCTGGTATTTTGTTGTGATTGACAGAATTAGAATCAAAGTATCTTGATTTTGAATGTAGCCAAGTATTTAATGTTTGAAATAAAAATGGTTTGGTGCTGGATGCTTTGTACATCCAGATCGATGCTCTACCCCTTTCCTTGCTGCTTTGTTCTCCAAGGGTCTCACCTCTATGCACTGTATCACCTATGCTCCTTCCTTCTCTTGGCCAACTGAAAGTATCAGCATGAGAGGCTGGGGTAAGAGAGTTGGTGGGGTATTTATTACCCCGACTTTCTCCTTCTTGTGTTAAGATTTGGCTAGAGCTGCTTTCTTCCTAAGGCCATAGCTCCTGTAGGGCATCCCCCTTTATATGGTTACAGCTTTTGACAGGTTCTGCCAACTGCTTTCTTCCCCTGTTCCTGCAGGCCAAAGTGTGATAACAGCACCCAGCTTTGCTAGTTTCTGGAAACTTCATCATCATTTGTTGGTTTGCTTGATCCTATTTATACTTCTGAGTATAATTCTTTTATGAAATTCTTTTCAAATATGCCTATTTATCGGTTTCCTACTGGGACAATGACTGATATAGGTATGAGTGATTCTTGATATTTATATTTCATGAAAAGTTTAAAATATCAACAGAATTACCTTATAATATGAACGCTTTTTTTCTTTCATTATATAAATATTTCTCGTTAGCTTAGGACATGATTAAGTCATTTTAATAAATATTTCCTGATTAAAAATAAATTATCCTGCATCAAAATAAAATAAATCATAAACATAACAGTATTTCAAGACTAATTTGAGTTGAGGGCAATTAATCACTAGAATATACTTCCTGGAATAGAATAGATACTCACTAAATTTTTACTGAAAGATAAATATATGTATGGATGCTATGTTGGTCATTTTCTTCTTTGCTCTCAGATCCATTTTCTGCCTTTCCCGTTTTGATTTGTTTTCACAGAGAAGTAAATTACACTGCTTCCCTTGTAAATAGCTCCTGGTTAAGTTGGGCCAGGAGGTACTTAGTAGAAGACTCAAAGGTAGAGAGAAAACAGATGCAGGATCTTTTCTCTCTTACTGGTCCTCAGGACTGTCTCCAGGGGAGAGGGAAGCCTTCACCACTGCTCTGCTCCCAAGCTTTCACTTTGCAGGCAGTTTAATCATGGATTGTATAGTTCCTGCCCTATGGCAAGTATTGGGCTCTGAAATACACTTATCCCATTTTCCTCTCCAGCTTTAATCTCTGGTTGCCTCACTATTCCTGTTTGATTTCTCAGCTTTCCCATCCCCTGTGTAACCAATTTCCTGATTACATCCTGACTGATACAGATGATTTGATGGGTAAATAAAATAATTCCAAATCTAAGAAAATGACAGCAGAACAGCATTATATGTCTTCAATTATCGATCTACCTACAGTACCTGATTAAATCCAGGGGCTGATGCTTGTACCACATTCCCCAGCGTGCCCAACGCTCATATAATAGATGTCTGTTATTCTGAGGTCCGTGGGTTTTGATGGGCTGGCTACTCTTGTAGGCTCCCTGAAACAGATAAAATAAGAAAAGTCAATATCCATTCCCTTAGTGAAATTTGAACTAAATAGAATTGCTTTTTTTCTCTTTTCCCCCTTACAAAATAATTTAACAACTTACTGAAAGCTTCAGAAATTGTAAATGCCAAGTCCATCTCTGGAATGGTGTAGTAAATGTCTTTATATATCTCTCTTTCATTGAAAATATTCTGATAGTTCCTTTCAAATCCTTTCTTAAATTCCTTTTTTAAATCAATGAGATTCCTTTCATTTAAAGTAAACTAGCCTTCAGTTTTCACTGTTTTGAACTTAAAGTCTTTTAGTAAACATAGTACCTTCACCATCATCGAGAGAAATTGTTATGATCTTAGTTCAGAAATTGAGTATTAGTTGGCTTTAAGAAATGATCAAGTCCCAGAAAATATTTACTTCATTTACTGAGGCTATGGAAGAGAACAAATGCTCAAAAGTGTTAAGAGGCCTAAGTCGCCAGTACTAATGATGATTTTTTTTTTTTTGAATTCTATAGCCTTTAAACTCACTTCAGATAAGATATTCCAAAAAATTAAAACATATTTTCAAATTCTTTATATACCTTCCTCAAAAATCTGTCATACGCATTGCAATTTCAAAAACAGAATATATATGCTTTATGGAGAAAAGTGTTCTCTGAAGACTAAACTGCTTTGCTTTTATAATCAAAGAAGAGGGCAATAGGTATGGTGACTGTATATTCTGAACCAAAATGTAGGACATAGGATTTGACAAAATCTCTCTGCTCACTCCAATGTGTGACTCCAGTTTCATGAAAAGTTTGATGAAAATTTAAAACAAGTGGAATTATGCCTCAGTTTCCTCACCTAGATTATGAGAATAAGAATAAATATTAATGATACACACAATATAGAGGGGTTTTGTGAGGGCCCACTTGGGTAATCACTATAAAGTGCCAGGCATGTAGAAAGCACAAAATCAATGTTAATTTTTGGTGTTTGATGTGTTGTTGCTATTGAGAAGTGCAAAACTATCATCGGAATGGTCTCAGATGACCAGAGCTGTAAGTTCCTATGAAGAAAGAGGATACCTTGAATTATGTTCTGGTATCCTCTTACCAGAGGATACCAGGCTGAAATGAGAGATGCATGTGGATTTCACCTCTGGCTAATAAAATAATTAGGTAAGGGTGGATACAATTAAAGTATATAGTCTCTGGGTTTTCTTCCCTAAGGGAGACCAAGGTGTTTAAAGCCTAAAGATTGGAAGGTAAGGAGATGAAAGCAAAGATCAACATTCTAAGT
>NW_011888857.1:4993783-5014588 GCF_000151845.1 Pteropus vampyrus
CGCTCATATAATAGATGTCTGTTATTCTGAGGTCCGTGGGTTTTGATGGGCTGGCTACTCTTGTAGGCTCCCTGAAACAGATAAAATAAGAAAAGTCAATATCCATTCCCTTAGTAAAATTTGAACTAAATAGAATTGCTTTTTTTCTCTTTTCCCCCTTACAAAATAATTTAACAACTTACTGAAAGCTTCAGAAATTGTAAATGCCAAGTCCATCTCTGGAATGGTGTAGTAAATGTCTTTATATATCTCTCTTTCATTGAAAATATTCTGATAGTTCCTTTCAAATCCTTTCTTAAATTCCTTTTTTAAATCAATGAGATTCCTTTCATTTAAAGTAAACTAGCCTTCAGTTTTCACTGTTTTGAACTTAAAGTCTTTTAGTAAACATAGTACCTTCACCATCATCGAGAGAAATTGTTATGATCTTAGTTCAGAAATTGAGTATTAGTTGGCTTTAAGAAATGATCAAGTCCCAGAAAATATTTACTTCATTTACTGAGGCTATGGAAGAGAACAAATGCTCAAAAGTGTTAAGAGGCCTAAGTCGCCAGTACTAATGATGATTTTTTTTTTTTTGAATTCTATAGCCTTTAAACTCACTTCAGATAAGATATTCCAAAAAATTAAAACATATTTTCAAATTCTTTATATACCTTCCTCAAAAATCTGTCATACGCATTGCAATTTCAAAAACAGAATATATATGCTTTATGGAGAAAAGTGTTCTCTGAAGACTAAACTGCTTTGCTTTTATAATCAAAGAAGAGGGCAATAGGTATGGTGACTGTATATTCTGAACCAAAATGTAGGACATAGGATTTGACAAAATCTCTCTGCTCACTCCAATGTGTGACTCCAGTTTCATGAAAAGTTTGATGAAAATTTAAAACAAGTGGAATTATGCCTCAGTTTCCTCACCTAGATTATGAGAATAAGAATAAATATTAATGATACACACAATATAGAGGGGTTTTGTGAGGGCCCACTTGGGTAATCACTATAAAGTGCCAGGCATGTAGAAAGCACAAAATCAATGTTAATTTTTGGTGTTTGATGTGTTGTTGCTATTGAGAAGTGCAAAACGATCATCTGAATGGTCTCAGATGACCAGAGCTGTAAGTTCCTATGAAGAAAGAGGATACCTTGAATTATGTTCTGGTATCTTCTTACCAGAGGATACCAGGCTGAAATGAGAGATGCATGTGGATTTCACCTCTGGCTAATAAAATAATTAGGTAAGGGTGGATACAATTAAAGTATATAGTCTCTGGGTTTTCTTCCCTAAGGGAGACCAAGGTGTTTAAAGCCTAAAGATTGGAAGGTAAGGAGATGAAAGCAAAGATCAACATTCTAAGTATGAGACAACCACCTGGAAAAGGTTTGTTTACTTGTGAGATTGTATCGACTTGTTAAGGTAGATCGCCTAGAGACTAAGTAGGTATTGGAGGGTGAACCAAAATCTCAGCTTTTTTTCAATCATTACTGATAATTCTTCTAAAATACATGGCTTTCCTTTCTGACTTCAGCGATCAGACATAAACATTTCCTGGGTTTTAGGTTCTAGTGCATCATTGTTCTACTCTACTCAACAATTGCACTCTCCCATACATTTCTGGGTTTACAGTGACATGAGGGGGGCTGTCAGAGAAAACTGACTGAAATGATGACTCCTGCCCACCCACATATTTTCACCCCATTCCAGAGACTATGCACACTCACCGATCCCCACCGTCCCCACTACAGGCCCCTTCCTCCAGCCAACACACTTTTCTTCTGTCTCCACTATCGGTATATCAGGCAAACTCTTTCTCACATATATTATCCTTCTTCTTCCCTTTCTTCCTTCCTTTTCATGCCAAATTTTGCGGGAAATACCTTTCTCTCCCTTTTAGCCATTGTCCCTTTGTATGTAAAACATAAATCTCAAAGATGGGTGAAAAATATGATACTGACACTAGCAATACTCCTCCATCCAGAAGGTAAGAGGCCATAAATTGTGAAGTATTTTTAATCAAATTAAAGTCAGTGCCGTTGACTCTCTTTTCCTGAAAGTAAGCCTTGTTTTCTTCAAGTAGTAGCATTTAAAATCGATAGCAAATTCCAAGTCCATTTTATTGTCTTTCTGCTTTTAGTTACTCATATTCCAACAAAATTGTTTTCCAGTCATCCTGTGTATGTGTTCCTGATATTAGCATTTCTACTGAATTATAAGAATCAGTGGGAAAATAACTATTATTTACAACCTGTTCCTAATAGGTTCCAAGTTTCACACAAGAAACTGTCAATTGAACTGTAAGAACACACATTAGTTATGGAGACTAAGTACATAGAAAACAAACCAAACTTTCCTTTGCTGCAGAAGCTCTCCCAGCACTTAGGTTGGACACTCTGAACACTTTATCACTTACTGACTTCAAATTTGTCTTGTTTCTGCATCTCTAAAATGAGAATACTAATAATATCTACTGCTCTAGGGTCATTGTCAGGTTGATGGGAAGATAAATGCACGAGGCTCATTGAATGAAATACACTAACAGCCCCTTATTATTATTCCTCTTCCTACAATAAATAGGTTTACAATAATTAATATGAGCATTGGAGTCTGGCTTCCTGGGCTCAGAACTGTACCTCTGATACTTGGCCTTTCTATGCCTCAATGACCTATTTATAGAACAGAGTTAATATCACTGTCTATTTCAAAAGGCTGTTATAAGAGCATTCATATAAAACATTTAGCTCAGTGCCAAATAGTTAAGTGCTCAACACATTTTATCTATTATGAGTTACATTAGAGTGTAAATTCCTCAAGTATAGGGATTATGTCCTGTGAGTCCTGAGTTTTTATAAATAGAAGAGTGATGGGTTTGAAAATGCAGAAGTGAAACCTCTAAAGACCTCGTTCTTATATTAAGATGCAAAATTACCATAAAATAAATACAATGTGTGTGTGTTGCGGGGGAGGTTAAAACTGATTCAGATGTCATTCATGACTCAGCAGGCAAAGCCCACCACAGCTTGGTGCAGGCTTTTCTACTTAGAACTGGTGGACAGGTAATAATCTGGCAGAGACTCAAGTAGATTCTGCAGGTTTTATGCGGGTTTGAGTTAGATTTTCAGGTATCCCAAAGCAGTATGCACACACGAGGAAACTGCCCAATTTGGGAGTGGTGTGGATCCCAGACTGGGTCAAGCATGGAGCTCTGCTGGAGTAGAGGGCAGTGGCCAGAGTGCCTGAGCAATGCCCACGAGCTCCCTCCAAAGCCAGATCCTGATGTGGGCAAACTGCAGGAGGGTTCCAGAACAGTGGAGCCAGTACAGCCACAGAATTACAGCGGAAGTCTCAGAAAGGCTCAGGGCCAGTCGCTGACTGGACCTTCCTGAGAGAGGAAAGCCAGACTTAAGAAACTTTTTTTTTTTTTAAATGAATGAAAATTGTATTTCAAAATTACCTCATGTGGGGGAAAAGCTGCTATATATGAACCATTGTTTATAAGTTTACAGATACCTGAAAAGAGAAGAAAAAAATAGTTCTTGAGTTACTTTAAATGAAGATTTCCCTCTGAAACAACATACATATACTTTGAACAATAAATTGATTTAAAAACTCAAGATAACCAAAATGACTTCCATAACTGTATCGCCTATAAGGACAGTGAGGTTATAAAAGAGACTAAGAGTCTAATTATGTCCTTATGACACTAATAAATGAAGATTTGCAAGGTGCCAACATATGATTTCACCTTGTCATATCATGAAATAGGGAACATTTTAATATTCATTCATTTGAACCAAGAGCATTTTTTTTTTTTTAAACAAAATTTACTCAAGGAAGCAGAGGAATTCCTCACCGCCACAAAATGTCTCAAGGATATTGGTATGGAGAAATCTGTGAATTCTTTAATACTGAGCCAAAGAGTCATAAATAGCAATATGACACTTAAAATCTCCTCCATCTCAGTTAGAGTGTAGTGAAGAGACACTCTCATATAGACCTGATAAGACAAAATATTTTGAAAAAAATTCTGGAGAGCAATTTTTGTTGCAATATTATTTATATTAGTGACAAATTAGAAATAATTGTACATCCAAAATTGGGGAGTCACTTAATTATTATGGTACAATCATTATACTAGATGCTTGATAAAAAATTGTGACTTGGTGAATACTTAGAATGTTGTACAGCTACTTACAATAATGTTTTTAGGCATACTAAAAGGCTTACGAGTGTACTCATAATGGTAATTTTAAAAAAGACAAAAAACTGTAAATACTGCATGACTTTAATTATGATATACATATATTGTTTTGGTACTAATATGTAGCAGTGACAACTGAATTTAAAGAAATTTAAATTTTATTTTTATATTGTTTACTGTACATTCTACAAAGGGCATGATATGTTCACAATCATTTACAGTGCGATATTTTTAAGACTACATAAGTAAATGGTGCTATCATTTAGACATATTTTTAGTTTATATTCTATATTTCTCTATTTGTATTTCTTGTTTAGAACACTTCTGATGTCAAAATTCTTTTGTAGGGATATAGTGTCTAAATTAATTATTTTGACTGCTCAAAAATAAATAATTAGAGGACAACAAAAATCTGAACATTACACTTTAAAAAATGGCTGACTTGAAAATTCATTTTACTTATGTGGCATTCCATTTAAATGCAAATTAGTAGAAACTGGTTCGAGTTTCCACTGCCTTTTTATTTTCAAGGTTTGAGGAGATGACTAACATTTGGTCTCTTCAACCATCTTGTATTTTTCACCCTATAACAATTAAAAAGCCAGCTCATTGATACATGTTGTTTTCTGTTCTGCTCTACATAAACTTTGCAATTCTTTTAATTATTTTGTGTGAAATGTTCTCAATTTTTCTTTTGTATAATACACATAATAGGATACTGCTAAACATTCAAGCAACACAGAAATTTAGAAAGTTAAAATTAGCTATTATTGCACCTTCCAGAGATAACCTCTCAAAAGTTTCATCTATATCCTTCCAGATTTTTTTCTTTTTATGTATGTGTGTTTAGGAAGTGGGATTCCATTAGGCTTATAGTTTTGTAATCTTTTTTTCCACTTAATAATGCATTGTAGATATCTTTTGAAGTTGATAATAAATAGAGAATTAATTACTAATTTTTAAACATCATGAGTTAAGGTCTGTGTCAAATATTGTCTATAACATATAACATAAAATAGATGCTCAATACATTTGAGTTAAGAGTGAATAAATGTCGCAAAATTTTTAAAAGATGTATTACGTGGCTGTAGCCTAACTTATTTGTCAGTTCCTAATGATGGACAGTTAAAATATTTCCAGTTTTACTCTATTACATAGCCACAATGAACAAATTTATATATATAATAATTCAAAAAATCTGATTATTTCTTTGGGATAAATTTTAAGAGTAAAATTTCTATTCCAAAGTGTTTGAACATTTCACATTTTGATACATATGGCCAAATGCCCTTACAAGAGTTTGCTTGTTTTATTTTGTTTTGTTTTATTCAAAGGCTGAAAAATAGAATGTTTAGAGTTTGTGCTCAATGCTCATATTTATATGTTCATATAACATATATGTTCATATTTACATGTTCATATGAACACATATGTTCATATATGTTATATGTTCATATTTAATGCATGAAGGCAAAACTTCAATTGTTAAATATTTTGGAGTAATATGAGTAACAGCAAATTCTACTGTCTCTACATTTTTAATTAGTGTTCTTACCCACTTTTGATATTCCGTTTTCATATTTGGTGTGCTGCAGCATGTGATAGACTATCCTGCTTCGAGTAGCATTGCTGAAGAAGGTGTCCTTATTGTTTATTATAAAGCTGGTAAGATAAGGGGATTAATATTTAAAGCAGAGCACAGAATCCAGCAACAGTAACAACTTCCTGGGCAGTCATCCATCTGTTTTCTCCTTTAAACTAGTGCATGTGAAGTATAGTAAATCAGAAAGGAAACCATTCTCTTTCAAAAAAATCAACTGACAGAAGAAATAAACATAATACAGGACATTGTCAAATATTCATTTTAATATCTTTCATTTCATAAGAAAGCCAAGATGTCCT
The DNA here is from genome assembly GCF_000151845.1 of Pteropus vampyrus. Lineage (NCBI taxonomy): Eukaryota > Metazoa > Chordata > Mammalia > Chiroptera > Pteropodidae > Pteropus > Pteropus vampyrus. The sequence goes on from NW_011888857.1 coordinate 4,999,885, forward strand.
TATATTTTTTGCTTAGCATAGAACAAGAAAAGAATATGCATTTTAATTAAGCAATGTACTTCCAAATAGAACACATTAAAATTGATGTACTTTTCCCATGCCATACTTTCCAAGCTAGCTTATCTTATTTACAGAACTTTAGCAATGAGCGATACTTCTCCCTTCCCCTTCATGCCCTACTCTGTTCGCAGGTAGGAAGATTGGCAAGGAGGACCCATGTTAGAGTCAATGATGTAAAGAGCAAAAGGACGATCGCAAGAGGAAAGGAAGGGTCTGTTTTAGAATTTACTCTATGACATGTACTGGGAGCCTTAAAGGGGGGGGGGGAAGGAAGCATCTTGTGTTTCACTTAACTTCTGACAATTTTTGTTTCTAGTTGCTTTATCTTTGTGAATGATGAACCACCATTTCCTCAGACACTTAGTCCTGAGGTATCTGATCTGTAATCCTTGCTTTCTCTTCACTATCCATATTCAAAGAGTTAACAAACTAAGTAACTTTCACAACTGAACTGCCTCTCTCTGACTTTCTTGTACCCTTCTTGTTCTGAGTCTCACTGCCTCTTGCCTAGGTTATGAGAAGAATGTCCTCCTGTCTGTGCAGTTTCCCACCTGACTTGTAAAGCACAGCTCTGACATTTACAGCACTCAATATTAACACGTCAGCAGCTCTCCATGACACATAATTAAATTTCTTATTTCCCTCTCAGGCTCTCTATTCTCTATTTCAACATCTTCCTTGGTCTTACTTCATATAGCTCTGGCTTCTTGTATCTGATAGTCTGTCAAACTGTAGAACTTATCATCGCCTTGGAATCCCATGCTTCTTTTCCTGGAGATTTTGCTCTGTCTCTGATATCTATTCTCCCATCTCTCCCTACTGCCCTCCACATTTTTAATTGCTAAAAAGGACTAGCTCCTTCATCAAGGTTTCCTGGCTCCTCTCCTCTGGATGTAGCTTCTCTCTCTCTTATAAAAATGTGTATTTTACTTGTGTCTTTCCTGACTCATTGATTTTACTTAGCCTTGTATTATGGTAACCAGTATACCTGTCCATCTTATTAGACTCTAAGTTCTTCCAGTATTCTGATATCATGTTTTTTTATTTTTGTATTTAGATGCACCAAATTAACAGTTTTGTGTCCTATTAATTATAAGTTTTGCAAAAAATGTCCACCAATTCTTTTACCATTCAACCGATTTAGAATTCACTGAACAAATATTTCATTAGCAGGCAAGTCCCTTTTTTTGTGGACTTGCATTATAAAGGAAGGAAACAGATGATATATAAGTAAATAAATCAGTTACATAATTTCAGAAACTGCTATGAAGAACAAAGAAATAGTACAACGCATAGAGAATGACTGGGACAAGGGGACTAGAGAACATTTTTAGTAAGGTCTCTGAGTTAGTGATGTTTAAGCAAAATGAAACAAAAGGATATAACATGTAAAGATCTCGGGGGAGAGCATGTTAGGAAAAGAAGACAGCAAGAACAAAGTCTCTGAGATGGAATTAAGATAAAATTTTTGATGGACAGAACCAAAGCTTTTGTCCCTGAAGTAAATGGTGTGGAAAATTGTAGAAGATGAGAAGACGGTGTCAGGCAGGGACCACAGGATTTATGACCACATAGTAGTCAAAAAGAAACTTGAATTTTATTTTAAGTGTAAATGGGAGGTCATTGGGGGACATTTAAGCAAGATAGTTGCATGATCTGATTGAGATTTTTCAAAGATCACTCTAGTTTCTTGGGTTCAAAAAGAAAGCAGAATATTTTTTATTTGGTGCATCACAAAGCCTTAAAAAGGCTCTTTAGCAAAAAGCTAAAGAAGCACCCTTGAAAATGTAACCTCTTTCTAACCCAGGAAGTCATTTGGATTTCTATTCTTTTCTTTACTTCCCATAGCTGGAATTAAGAAGGATGCTAAGACTAAAAAATGACAAATAAAATATCTGGAAGGAGAAAGTTTCCCATTGATTACTGGCTCTTCGACACACTTGGTGGTCTAGAATTCTGTTTCATTGTGCCTCTCAACTTTCTACATCCTAGAATATAGGTCAATCCAGAATTGTGTATGACAAAGTATACCCTGTAGCTATAGATGTATTATATACTGTGCATTTATACATCTTTATCCTATTTTATTTAATTAGTATTTTATATTTTTGTCTACCCCAGTTGACTGGGAGTACTGTGAAGACAGGGACAGTGTCATAAACCCAATCTGTATCATGTAGAAACTTAAAAAATACTAGTTGAATGAATAAATGAATAGAGACATGTTGGTACGTAGATAGATAGGCATGAAACAAATCCTTAAAAAAATTTCTTATTCATCTCAGTTTAATAAGATTAAACTATAATGGATAAAACTAGTAAGTACACAGTAATTAAATGTAACTATAAATATAGTAATTTATTAAGTACAATCTATTATTCAAGCATGTTATTTAATAGCAATTCTATTAAATAATACTAATAATAATTCATTATTAGTAAGTCACTCAGTTACAGTTACAGGAATGATGATGATAATACTAATAATATAATTAGTATTAGTAATTATTTTGAAAGAATTGGGAGCTAGTAAGTCCACGAATTTACAATTGATATTCACTACTTGAAAGTCTCTAAATCATAGTTGATAAAGAATTAAAAATGTTCACCAAGTGTTATTCATAACTTAAATGTACATCCTCTGACTTATTTGGCAAATAATGGAACTGATCCATGCATTTTTATTCCATCAACAACTTCCGGAAAGGTATCAAGGCAGGTAATGGGATCAAAGAGATGGAAACTCACTGGTGAATCCGAGCACGGCTGAAGGGGCCAGTATAGCAGTCTGATTCCTCCAGGTCTGGAAAAGCTGACTTGTCAAGAACCATTGGGTTCTGGGACATCCATTTTTTGAGTCTTCTAAAATAATTGTGTACACTGGAACAAAGCCACATTTTAGAACTAGATTATGTTGCATTCCAGAGTCATGCTTACTTTCTACTGCCATTCCAAAGAGTTCAAAAAGACAGACACATCCATACTCACACACACACACATGCATTCCCCCTAACTTCCAGGAGGAATGGAAAAGAAATTGAAAAAAAATCTGGATTAAAGAACTTGGTCAGAGCACGAACTTTACCAACCAGCTATAAAAGCTGAGGAATGAGGCATGGGTGGTGGGTAGTGACAATGGAGTCATTGATTTTCCCTGATCTGCAAAACAAGTTACTCTTTGTACTGCCTCCCTGAAGGATCCTTTTGAAGATACTTTGGTAATTGAATGTTAAAGTGTATTGTAAGCAAATGATAAATAGCAGCAATAATAAAACTATAGCCATATCCTATCATTCTGTCTGGAGAAGTGATGATTTTTCAAAAGCTAGATAATTGCCTGTACAGTAACTACCTCCTGATGTCTATTGTGTAAACCACCCTTACACAGAACCTTTCCCACTTCAGGAAAGAAAAAACACGAGTGAAATGTAAATACACATAATTGATTTTTGTTTCCCTCTTTCCAATTATCTACAAATTGGGTTTTATAATTTTATGAGTATGATGAACTACTGCCCCCCACACACCATTTAAATTTTTTACTTCAAAGGTAAACAAACAAAAAAATCAATATCAGTAATTCCCTTAATTAAAAATCTAAATTCGGACAAATAATGTGACTTTCTTTTTTCAGTTTAATATGTCATATACTTTCATAAATGCCTTTCCTATTTATTCATTACCTTCCTTATGCATCCACAAAGTAAAGGAACAAACAGAACATTTGTAATAAGTATATTATAGAGGCTGACTACAGTAATGTTTAATATATTTTAATAATCATTTTGAATGACTGATAACTGAATTTCTATTTCACAAAATTAAACAGAAAATAATAAACCTAAAAGATAACACAACATATCATGGCATACAATATACCATAATATAGTGTTCATTTTTCTAATTTACTTTTAACTTTGACCAAAATAAAGAAAAAGAAAACTTCTTCCCCACTATTAAAAATGTTATTTCTTTAGGATTTAATAAATACATGTATTAGACATTCTAGACACAAGTTTATTCTAAAAGTAGATTAAGACAGTACTACGTAAATAGATATTTGTTGTTATTTTAATATATGATTTTATCCTTCTGCAAACTTCTGAAAGAAGATACCTATTTATCAGAAAATTCATTAATCATACAGTAGCAAAATTCTATAGAGCACATGGAAGTGAACTCAATGACATTTCTCAACACATCCAACATTAAGAAGGCACATTCAGAAAAAAAAACCTTGCAGTTATAAATTTATATAATATTCCAATGATGACTTTATTATGCAAAAATAACTTTAGAAATTTGCTACATAGATCAAGACCAAATAGGCACAAGGATAATGATGAAAGCTCATTCTAAGTCCAAGCATGCTACCTAACAAACAGAAAGATCTGACCTGACTGAGGAGCATCATTAATAAATATTTTTAAAAGAGCCAAATGAGGACTAATTCCTTTAATATTTATTCTAATATCAAGCCTACTCCCCCATTATTTACTTGTCACCCATTCCTAACACACCTACATTTAATGTTTAAAGGAGACCAATACACTCCTGTTATAAAATTTTAAAATTTCCTACTCTAAAGTTCTAAATTGGTAAAGGACCTAGATTTATTGAATCTGTTCCTAAAATGGTATGATATTTACACTATATGAGTCTAGTTTTTGTGTCACTCTGGCTTGTGATATCTTGCAACATTACTCAATACAGCATACTCTATCATATTTACATTTTGTTTTTGTTGTTATTTTGCAACAAGCAGAAAAACAGTCAAGTGTAAGAAGCTTTTTGTTTTAGCGTTCATTAAATGGAAGCTTATTTCATCCACTGAAACAAGGCTGAGGTGATTCAAGTGGGAAAGTTTCTTCTGTCTCAGGGATGTGGTTTGGTAAAATCCTTTGTCATGGCTACTCTTTACCAAAATAAAGAGATGTTGTCCTAAGATGAAACTCTTGAAAATAAATTTGTTTTCAATACCAGGATAGGAGAAGCACCTTCAGTTGTTGATTCAAAAGATTCTATATGACACTAGATCACTCTGGATACTAATCTTTCCTCTGTGAATAAGAGTATAAATTGATCCAGATGATCTCTCTTGGGTCTGTTTTATTACTCTACTGATTCATCATTTACCCATCAATTCTGGTTTTATAACTTTTTTTTTATTAAAATCTCCTCAACTACTAATTTGCATTAATATTCTCTTTCCATCACATTATATCTAGTGAGGATTTCAAGAATGTCAACGGTACATAGAAAAAAGAAATGATCTGATCTTAAACATTGTTAAGTTCAACACAAGTCATTTTTGAATCTCTTGAACAAATCAATAAAAATTTTTTCCCCTAAAATTCACAACTGCTGATAAAGGTAAATAAATGTGTTCTATTTTTTTCCCCAATGACAAATTGGTCATAAGCAAATTACATATCACCCACAAACCTGCCCATTGATTTGGTCCTCTGGTCAGTGTAATAGGATTTTTTCCTGAAAAATAAAAGAAATCAGCTGAGGAAAGTCAAATCAAAATAATGATACCAGTGAGTGACATCATTCAATGATATTGAACATTTCAATATTCCTACTTCCATATGCTTAAGACATGAAATCAGTATAGCAGATTCTGAATTTCCATTGTTTTAATTTCAGAAACCTAAGTTACTAACAACAACAAACACTTTCATAAATCGATGAATCACTTTTGAATATTTGATTTTTAGTTCTATTTTTTGAAAGTCTCATGTCTGCTACACAATGTATATTAACCAGATCACTTGCTTATTTGTTCTATAAAGTCATCCATCCATCCATCTAAACACATATGTAACGAATATTTCTGATTTTGCAAAGAATGTTAAGTTATAATAACAAAGCCACATTTTAGAACTAGATTATGTTGCATTCCAGAGTCATGCTTACTTTCTACTGCCATTCCAAAGAGTTCAAAAAGACAGACACATCCATACTCACACACACACATGCATTCCCCCTAACTTCCAGGAGGAATGGAAAAGAAATTGAAAAAAAATCTGGATTAAAGAACTTGGTCAGAGCACAAACTTTACCTCAGCTATAAAAGCTGAGGAATGAGGCATGGGTGGTGGGTAGTGACAATGGAGTCATTGATTTTCCCTGATCTGCAAAACAAGTTACTCTTTGTACTGCCTCCCTGAAGGATCATTTTGAAGATACTTTGGTAATTGAATGTTAAAGTGTATTGTAAGCAAATGATAAATAGCAGCAATAATAAAACTATAGCCATATCCTATCATTCTGCCTGGAGAAGTGATGATTTTTCAAAAGCTAGATAATTGCCTGTACAGTAACTACCTCCTGATGTCTATTGTGTAAACCACCCTTACACAGAACCTTTCCCACTTCAGGAAAGAAAAAATACGAGTGAAATGTAAATACACATAATTGATTTTTGTTTCCCTCTTTCCAATTATCTACAAATTGGGTTTTATAATTTTATGAGTATGATGAACTACTGGCCCCCACACACCATTTAAATTTTTTACTTCAAAGGTAAACAAAAAAAAATCAATATCAGTAATTCCTTTAATTAAAAATCTAAATTCGGACAAATAACGTGACTTTCTTTTTTCAGTTTAATATGTCATATACTTTCATAAATGCCTTTCCTATTTATTCATTACCTTCCTTATGCATCCACAAAGTAAAGGAACAAACAGAACATTTGTAATAAGTAAATTATAGAGGCTGACTACAGTAATGTTTAATATATTTTAATAATCATTTCGAATGACTGATAACTGAATTTTTATTTCACAAAATTAAACAGAAAATAATAAACCTAAAAGATAACACAACATATCATGGCATACAATATACCATAATATAGTGTTCATTTTTCTAATTTACTTTTAACTTTGACCAAAATAAAGAAAAAGAAAACCTCTTCCCCACTATTAAAAATGTTGTTTCTTTAGGATTTAATAAATACGTGTATTAGACATTCTAGACACAAATTTATTCTAAAAGTAGATTATGATAGTACTACGTAAATAGATATTTGTTGTTATTTTAATATATGATTTTATCCTTCTTCAAACTTCTGAAAGAAGATACTTATTTATCAGAAAATTCATTAATCATACAGTAGCAAAATTCTATAGAGCACATGGAAGTGAACTCAATGACATTTCTCAACACATCCAACATTAAGAAGGCACATTCAGAAAAAAAAAATCTTGCAGTTATAAATTTATATAATATTCCAATGATGACTTTATTATGCAAAAATAACTTTGGAAATTTGCTACATAGATCAAGACCAAATAGGCACAAGGATAATGATGAAAGCTCATTCTAAGTCCAAGCATGCTACCTAACAAACAGAAAGATCTGACCTGGCTGAGGAACATCATTAATAAATATTTTTAAAAGAGCCAAATGAGGACTAATTCCTTTAATATTTATTCTAATATCAAGCCTACTCCCCCATTATTTACTTGTCACCCATTCCTAACACACCTACATTTAATGTTTAAAGGAGACCAATATACTCCTGTTATAAAATTTTAAAATTTCCTACTCTAAAGTTCTAAATTGGTAAAGGACCTAGATTTATTGAATCTGTTCCTAAAATGGTATGATATTTACACTATATGAGTCTAGTTTTTGTGTCACTCTAGCTTGTGATATCCTTCAACATTACTCAATACAGCATAATCTACCATATTTACATTTTGTTTTTGTTGTTATTTTGCAACAAGCAGAAAAACAGTCAAGTGTAAGAAGCTTTTTGTTTTAGCATTCATTAAATGGAAGCTTATTTCATCCACTGAAACAAGGTTGAGGTGATTCAAGTGGGAAAGTTTCTTCTGTCTCAGGGAAGTGGTTTGGTAAAATCCTTTGTCATGGCTACTCTTTACCAAAATAAAGAGATGTTGTTCTAAGATGAAACTCTTGAAAATAAATTTGTTTTCAATACCAGGATAGGAGAAGCACCTTCAATTGGCGATTCAAAAGATTCTATATGACACTAGATCACTCTGGATACTAATCTTTCCTCTGTGAATAAGAGTATAAATTGATCCAGATGATCTCTCTTGGGTCTGTTTTATTACTCTACTGATTCATCATTTACCCATCAATTCTGGTTTTATAACTTTTTTTTTTATTAAAATCTCCTCAACTACTAATTTGCATTAATATTCTCTTTCCATCACATTATATCTAGTGAGGATTTCAAGAATGTCAACGGTACATAGAAAAAAGAAATGATCTGATCTTAAACATTGTTAAGTTCAACACAAGTCATTTTTGAATCTCTTGAACAAATCAATAAAAATTTTTTCCTCTAAAATTCACAACTGCTGATAAAGGTAAATAAATGTGTTCTATTTTTTTTCCCCAATGACAAATTAGTCATAAGCAAATTACATATCACCCACAAACCTGCCCATTGATTTGGTCCTCTGGTCAGTGTAATAGGATTTTTTCCTGAAAAATAAAAGAAATCAGCTGAGGAAAGTCAAATCAAAATAATGATACCAGTGAGTGACATTATTCAATGATATTGAACATTTCAATATTCCTACTTCCATATGCTTAAGACATGAAATCAGTATAGCAGATTCTGAATTTCCATTGTTTTAATTTCAGAAACCTAAGTTACTATCAACAACAAACACTTTCATAAATCGATAAATCACTTTTGAATATTTGATTTTTAGTTCTATTTTTTGAAAGTCTCATGTCTGCTACACAATGTATATTAACCAGATCACTTGCTTATTTGTTCTATAAAGTCATCCATCCATCCATCTAAACACATATGTAACGAATATTTCTGATTTTGCAAAGAATGTTAAGTTATAATCAATAAAAATTTAGAGAATAAAGAGGGTCTCTACCCTCAAAGAGCTTCCTTTACAGTTGAGGAAACAAGCGATAGTTAAAGTGTGACAATGCAAGAAAACGGAGAACACTATGGAAGTACCAGGATGATAGGAAGGGATCTCAGTCTTTGTAGATGGAGGGGAAAGAAGTTAGGGAAGCCTTTTCCAGAGGATGTGTTATCTGTGTTGAAACTTCAAGCGTGAGTGGGAGCAGTCCTCTGAATGAAATACTTAGGATATGACATTCTAGACAGAGGTGGAAACATATGAAATGATTATGAGAACAGATCAATCATTATAAGATTCAGGGAAGTACAACTAATTTGGCAATCACTGGAATGTAAATTGCAAGTTGAGGATAGTGATAAAAGAGGAGGCGGCATAACAAATAAGGCGCAGATGATGAGGCGTCTTACCACTAAATGCTAAGGTTTTAGATGAAAAGCAATGAGAAGATACTGTGTGTTTTTAGTAGTTGTGCAGTATGTCTGATTTTAGAGAAAATAAAATTTCTAATGACAGAGGTTAATTAATCTCTTAAAAGATTCTCACTACACCTTCATCTTGGAGCTCAGAAATGTCATTCTGGGCCTTCTAAAATGTCTCTGTATCCGCACCCATCAATACACATCAGGGGATCAGTAAAGTCCTCCATGGTATGGGATGTGGAAAGCAGGGATGAGAGTCATGGCAATTGATATGTATTCCTAACTGTATTATTAACTGATTAGAAAACTTGAAAACCTTCTGAGCTACTATATTTCATTGCAATCACTGGTCATATTACTAGAAAATAATTTTTAACTTGTCTCTTCCATACCCCGACCCTAAATTCAAGTATGGAATTTCAAGGTTTGCTATGCCTATTCCAAACTCACACTTTGAATATCTTTCAGACATACACATGTTTGTGTGCATATATCATTCAGTCCCCATTGGATTGTAAACCCATTTTCTCTCTGAATCTTCTCTACACAGAGTGTCTTTCACTATTTACCTCATTGTTATATAACTGTTCACTGACTGTCTTTGCAGGACAGCTGGCTTCGTGAAGATAATAGCTTCATTTAATTTGACTTTGTATGCCTGGTGTATATTTGGCAATTGTTTGATGAATAATAAACACTCAGATAGTTGATGAATAAATGAGGGAGCCTTTGTTTAATTCCCTTGCTCCTTGTCAAGCAGAGCTACTCCACGTTTATCTACTCTACATAATGGGCTTCCTGGATGTTATTATGCTATTTTATTTTTGAGTAAGTTATCCTTTGCATAAAAAGTGATCTAAGTTTAATTCTAATTGTGATAAAAAGATTGTTCTTAATGTTTTGAAAATATTTCCCCCAATTTTTCTATGTTTAAAATATTTGTAAGAGAAGCTAAGCTTGAGGAAAGATCGGAAGTTGACCTCACCTTGGAACTAACTCAACCTGAGAAGCTACAGGATGACTAAATAATCCTAAAATAAGTTTGACATTTTTAATGTGAAAGAGGGTAAGAATAAATAGAAATCACCTTTGAATCAAAAGAAAAAAAAGAAAATTGGGATTTGACATTTTTGGAATGTAGAGGACACAGGTTAGGTTAAGTCTTTCTTGGCAGAATAAATCTAGAAAATGTGGATTATTTTAATTCTTTGAAATTTTCTTGATTAGTTTTGAAACATCAAGTCCAATATGTAGGTCACATTTACTTTGGAGGAATAATTAAGAAAAGAAATAGCTAGAAAATAAAGCTATATAAAATTCTACACATATATTCAAGTAGAAAATTTAGATAAAATGTTCGAGATTCATGTTCATACAGTAAGTTAGCTGAAAACTTTTGCAGTCAAGGTTATAACTCTAATATTTTCTTCTGAATAAATTTGCAGGTTTTCTTTGTAGAATGTAATATGCAGTTTTCAACACTGAATAAATATGCATATTAACTGAGTATGGGTAAAATTTTTATGTATAAATGTTTTTAAAATATCATCCTAAAAAGATATGCATGTTTCCTATTTATGTCCTTTGTTATTCCTGTATACTTTAATTTTAAGACAGTATATATGTTCTTAAATGTGATAACAGTTGACAACTGAAAATGGCCATCATGAAAACACTTTGCCATTTAGATTATTCTTGAACTGCATTCTCCTTTTATGTGCTGACAGTTATTCCTAAATCCACATGTATCTTAAAATAAATGAGAAGTTAGTTACTAAGGAGTTAGTTAATGCTATATTTACTACTTAAACGGATTTGGAGAGATATCCTCAAAGAACTGTTTTTTAGAATTCCTAAAACTGCTTTCCCAAGAACACCATCATATTAAGATTTTTAAAAAATCAATTATCAGATGAAAATTTGAGAAAGGCTGTTCTGTGTAATTGCCTCTTAAAATTGATAAAAATATAGGAATTATTAAAATAGTAATATCTTCAAGACAATATTTCTCTATCATCTGCATCATTACAAATATATACTCAAGCCTAACTCAGATCTAACATGCCAGAATCTCTGCGTATAGGTTCCAGGAACCTTCATTTTCAGTTTCCAAGGTAATTTTGATATACTCTAAAGATTGAGAATGAGAACCACTTCTTTAAAAATTATTACAGTAAAGAAACTTATTATTTATCTCAGAAATTCAGAAGTATATTTGGTCACAGGACATTTAATAATAAGTGTTTTTCTTTGCCAGAGTCTAAGTCAAATTGTGCCAAATTCCTCTTTGGAAAACAAAAAAGGAACCAATCTTCTGGACTGCTGTTTAGTATAAAATCTGGAGGAGGTAGATGAGGGATATGCTCCCTTTTTAATGAGATGTTACACGTTCACTCAATCTGAACTGGACCTGGACACTGAAACCCACTGACTAAGGGTTTCCTCCTTTTATATCTACAAGGAAATTAGCCTGTGCATAAATTCAGTTGCAACTCTTTTTTAGAAATGATGGTGAAATGATAAGAATAGGGTAGGATGAAGGTACCTAAAATTAGTTAGGATTAATTCAGAAATATTTTTAGCAATTTTGTCCTGACATCAGAGAGGAGGTCATGATCATGAATGGCATATTTCATTTGCATTCTGTGTTTACACCACAAAGTAAATTAGAGTTTGTTAAAAATAGATAATTGTGTATGAATCTAAACAAAAATTACAGGTATGCATAATCCCACTCATCATATATAGCATATTATGTTTTCTTCCAATTTTATTTCTTTGTATTTTACATTATTGAAATTACATTGTATAAATAATTTCATATGCATTATATAAATTTTAATATTATTTTCCTATAATCATTAAGCAATTCTTATACCTATTCATTTTATAAATAAATTACATTCCATTATAAGGGTATATTCTAGTTTACTTAAATTTTCTAATATATTCTAATTTACTTAAATTTTACTGAACATAAAAGTATTTCCATTTACCACAATTATAAGTAATACTGTAGGAAATATTTTTACACATTTTTCAATTATCTTCTGAAGATAAAAAGCGAAGGCTATGAAAAGTTTTAAGACTCAAAGAAATTATTTTCAAACTGAATTTCAGAATATCTTATGAAGTTTTACTCCTACCATAAATAAACGAAGGTGATTATTTACCATATATATGCTAGGTTTGAAAATTACTTCTTGTAAAATTCTTTGCTTATTTCATAGATAAAATTTACCTCACTGTTTTCATTCTGCATGATTTTGTGTAGCATGAATGGGTACAGACCAAACAAGAAGAAATCAGATAGAGCAAATGGCAAGTGTTCGCCATTATCAGTTTGTAATAAGTCCCAGGCAAGTATTTCAAAAGACTTTTTAGATGGTGACATAGTGTTAACAGAGAAAAATTCCTCAGAAGTCAAGAAATGTAGAGAGTAACATAAGTGTATACTTACCTAGCTGTACTTTCAAGATTAGTTTAGTATAATGACCTGAATTGAAAGCAGTCTTCTGTAGATTTCATAGTATCTAATCATACATAACACAAATAATATCTCATAGGCCATTATTTGCTACTTTCAGGAACCAGGTTTCATAAAAATGTACAAACTTCAGTTTCTCTTAGGTATCTTATTTACCATTTGTAGAAAATATTAAAGAATTAGAAAGACTTTTCTTTACTTATATTCTTTTGCTTTTTATTTTATTTCTTTTGCCAAGCGCTTAAAGGTATTTGCTTATTGCCTAAATACCGCCTGTACAGAAAACTTTTAAACTCTTAGCTAAGCATGAATGTGAGCCAACTGAGGTATCTAATTCTAATATTGTCAGTAAGATTCCTCTATATGGCTAATGCTTAATCAATTTCTGTTTTGTGGGCCATTTCTCTTTTTGGGGGTTGCATCTTTCAGTCTGATGTGTTTCACTAAAACACATTAGTGAAATATTTCGCTAAAAAAGTAGGGATCAATATCTAATACTTTAATTTATCTTGAATATCACAGAAGCTTGCCATAGACTTAAAGATGTTGCTATCTTACCAGAGTTGGCCTATTTCATGCTACCAGATATGAGAAATTTTCCATATTTCTAAATTATAATCTTACTGTTCATTCATAGTCATTATCTAGAGGCTCTTTTCCTAGGTATCCTGTTACTCTGAACCTTTTAAAACATTTTTTCAGTAGCTGGTAAAGCACATTGAGTTCCAAGTAAGTGTAAATGTTCCTATCTTCAATGAAAATTAACACTGCACATAGTAGGAATACTGTTGAATTTTATTTTGAGAAATGATAAAGGGAAGTGATACCTTCTGTGCACAAACAAGATACGTGATATAGGGAAATGTGTATTCAATTTTTGCTTGCCTATAGGGAAAAGTGAAAAATCTCTGAACTGAACAAACCTCTCATTACCTTTAACCTTTGGTATTGAGAAGTGAAAAAACCATCTCCTTGAACTGCACCTGAGGAATGCTTCTTCCTAACCTTTATACAGAAAACACTGTATTTATATACATAATAATGCTATAAACTTACACTTTCTGCCTTCCATAAAAATAATAAAAGTTCTGTCTACCCACATGAAACAAGAAATGAGATTGATCTTAGTAATTATCTTATTAGTTAAAATTTAAAAACAATTGTTTTTCCTCTCCCTCTAGGTAAATCTACTTAGAAATGATATAAAGTTCCAAGGAATCAGAATGTCACCTTATCAGAATGGCAAGCAAATTAGAAGAGAAAACAAGTGTCTAAGTTTACCTAATCTGTGGAAGAAAAAGCATTTCTTCTATAGAAAGGGTTACATTTATTGCTCTAAGGTTTTGGGGGAAAAAAAAGACTCATTTTAATATATATTGAGATAGAATGAAATAAAATCTGAAAGTACCTGAAGGGCATCCTGATATTCAACCTCTCTGCATACTTGCACAGCGTGTCCCATGGAATGTGAATTTTAATAAACATGATATCAGCATTTGCAACAGCTGGCTGCAAAGGACAGCAGAATAGGCTCCGTTATTTAGAATAAGAATTTGATCTGAGAGGAAAGAACATTGTCCCCTTTTCTATGGATGAATCATTGTCACATTTAAGAGGGATGTATACATAGTAAGCACAATTTACAATAGCCAAGATATTGAAGCAACCTAAATGCCCATCAGTAGATAACTGGATAAAGAAGTTATGGTTCATATATTCAATGGAATATTACTCAGCCATTAAAAAAATGAAATCCTACCATTTGCAATGACATGAATGCACCTAGAGGTTACTATGCTGAGTGAAATAAGTCAGACAGAGAAAGGTAAATACCATATGATTTCACTTATATGTGGAAT
>NW_011888857.1:5014638-5023952 GCF_000151845.1 Pteropus vampyrus
ATGCTTCTTCCTAACCTTTATACAGAAAACACTGTATTTATATACATTATAAAGTTCTGTCTACCCACATGAAACAAGAAATGAGATTGATCTTAGTAATTATCTTATTAGTTAAAATTTAAAAACAATTGTTTTTCCTCTCCCTCTAGGTAAATCTACTTAGAAATGATATAAAGTTCCAAGGAATCAGAATGTCACCTTATCAGAATGGCAAGCAAATTAGAAGAGAAAACAAGTGTCTAAGTTTACCTAATCTGTGGAAGAAAAAGCATTTCTTCTATAGAAAGGGTTACATTTATTGCTCTAAGGTTTTGGGGGAAAAAAAAGACTCATTTTAATATATATTGAGATAGAATGAAATAAAATCTGAAAGTACCTGAAGGGCATCCTGATATTCAACCTCTCTGCATACTTGCACAGCGTGTCCCATGGAATGTGAATTTTAATAAACATGATATCAGCATTTGCAACAGCTGGCTGCAAAGGACAGCAGAATAGGCTCCGTTATTTAGAATAAGAATTTGATCTGAGAGGAAAGAACATTGTCCCCTTTTCTATGGATGAATCATTGTCACATTTAAGAGGGATGTATACATAGTAAGCACAATTTACAATAGCCAAGATATTGAAGCAACCTAAATGCCCATCAGTAGATAACTGGATAAAGAAGTTATGGTTCATATATTCAATGGAATATTACTCAGCCATTAAAAAAATGAAATCCTACCATTTGCAATGACATGAATGCACCTAGAGGTTACTATGCTGAGTGAAATAAGTCAGACAGAGAAAGGTAAATACCATATGATTTCACTTATATGTGGAATCTAAGAAACAAAAACAACAAACTAATCAACAACAGACTCACAAATATAGAGGACGATCTAGTGACAGCCAGAGGGAAAAGGGGTTGGGGGGCTGGGAGAAAGGGGTGAAGGGTTAAAGAAGTACAAATTAGTAGTTAATAGATGGTCATGGGGATGGGGAGCATGGCATAGGGAATGCAGTTAGCACTAATGTAATGGCTAGGTGGAGAGCCAGAGGAGAGAAAGAGCAATCAGGGAGATAGTTTAATAAACTATATAAATGTCTAACCAATGTATTATATACTTGAAACTTATAATAAAATAAAATTTTAAAAAATAGCTACAGAGATACACTGATAGGAATAAAAGATTTCTATCATGACACGTCAATGGTTAAATTTAAGCATTAAAACTATATCACACTTTTTATTAAAAAATAAAAATAAAAGGGATGCATACAAATAAAAATTTTAGTACATATAAACCTTGATAAAAATGTAATAATGACATCATATACAAGAAATAATCACCTATATGAGTTAGTGTATTTTCTTATATTGATTGCTATCAAGATCCAGATTCCCAATCAGAAAAATTGTGAGCCAAGTAAAAATCTGAAGTTATTTTTGTTGGACCCTTTATCATTATCCTCTCATTCCTGCTCAGAAGAAACAGACACTGCCACCAGACATTCATTAATTCATTCACTTTTTCATTTAGTATATTTTACTGAGTAATTATTACTTGTTAAGTACTATGGAAATCCTGAGATAGGGGAATGGAATATAAACCATACAAGTCCATTACCTTACGAAGTTGTCAAATATGCACACTTACTCTAACCTTTTAGTCCACTTTTTTCCTGTGTCAAGAGATCATAAGAATTTTAGTGTCTTTGATCTATCTACACAAGAAGTTTTTAAGCAGAGTCAGAAATGCATCAAATTATCTAGGGAGCTTTTAACAAAATTGTGTTCCTTGGTTTAGTTCTTAAGAATTCCCAGAATTGTATCCCATTGTCTTTGAACATTTTGCTTATATCACTAACATGTTCAAATGCCTCCTTGAGCCAAATAATCATCAAGATTCTTAAATGTAGTTTAATAATCTAAAATAAGTAACTAGTAAATAATTGTCTACTTTGACACTATATATCATTCACGTTCATATTCTACTTAAAAAAAAAACAAAAAAACCTAGACAGTTATTTTCTGAAACTCCTACAATATTAAGGCCCATAGATCAAGGAAGAAGTTCGTGGCCATTTTAGCAGTAACTCTCACAGAATTTTTCCTTAACGTGATTAGAGGAGCTGAACATATATAAAGCAAAACCTGCTGTCTGTTTCCATTTAGACACACCTGCCAGGTTAGACACAGCTGGATTCTATTTGGTTAACATTGTCCATTAAAATTTCAATTAGATGAAATTTCTCAAGAAACATACCAATCTTAAAAACTCAAAAGTGTGAAAGAAATTTATCAGTTTAATTTAAAATCACATCTTTTAAAATTAAAGTGTATAATTTTACATTCATATATTTATAAAGCCATATATTTTAGATATAGCTAGTTTCACAAGTTTGTCAGAACGACATTTCAAATTTATATTAGCAACATTTTAAAATATATTGTTAAAGAACCCTGAGATAGTCACTGGACTAATAATATTCAGATGTAAAAGGCAGGTGACCACCAATGCCTTTGGCAGGCACTTTCATCAACCAGCATTTGCCAAAGTGTAGGGGACGTTCCATGGTCAAGGAGACTTTCGGGTTCTCACTAAAGAACTTGTGACACAATTTAATATGCATATATTTGCTAAAAATATGCAAAATGGTAAAAAAAGTGAACTGAATTTCCAAAATGTTCATTGTTTTTTTATCGTAGCTGTTGGGGTACTAGTATTTTGCAAATTGCCATGGGAAAAATAGCAAAAGATGCTTTCATGTTAGTGCAATTACCAAAGGGCTTTTTTACTTTGAAGGTGTTTGTTTAAAATTAAAGGTAAGGAGCACAGCATAGGGAATGCAATCAGCAGTAACGTAATGGCTAGGTGGAGAGCCGGAGGAGAGAAAGAGCAATCAGGGGGATTGTTTCATAAACTATATAAATGTCTAACCAATGTACTGTGTATTTGAAACTAATAATTTTTTAAAAAGAATTTTTAAATTCTTAAATTTTAAAAAAGAATGATGAAAACAAAAATCGACGATAGATGACACAGTATGTGTTAAATATCTATAGTCCTTTGAAATGAGACCAAAGTTATACACATTAGCTATGAAGAATGATGTGTATCACTTTTAAAAATGAACATTAATTCATTCAAACAACTATTCATTTAAAAATATATTTTTCACCCAGCTAGAAAGATATCTGTCACTGATCAAGAAAAAGGAGAATAATTATGACGTCGATTATTTCCAGGCTGTTTTTAGTGACTGTCCCAGACTTGGATGAAAGGCTTCTGTGCAGAAGTGGTGAAGACAAGAAAATCTGTCTAACACATAAAAAAAGAATAGGCATCCAATATTTATATGGTTCTCTCATCTGACACAAGTGAATGAAGCATTTTTTGTTTTATTATAGTTTTTCTTGTCTTATCCACATAAAAGTTCTTACATTCAAAATGATTATGAAATTATGATTTGAAATTATTATATGAAAAGTGATTTGAAAGTATGGTGTTGGCTACTGGTGTTACACTAACTTGCCTTTCTCTTTCCAAGTACTATTTAAATTATTTCAATCCTAACTGCTTACTTAAGTAAAATCACATGGTATAATAAAAAGAAAACTGTTTAGAATCAAAAGACTTAAGTACAAATTCCATCTCTGCCATTTACTAGGTCTATGACATTGGGGAAATTATCTAACATCTCCAATCCTTAGTCTTCTCTCTTGAGAAATAGGATTTTCTCTGCTTCACAGAGTTGTGTCTATTAGGAGAAACTGGACATACAAAGTCCTGACATATAACAGGTTCTCCAGAATTATTCATTCTCAGTAGACAGCATGACTCTCGAATCAGACCCTAGCCTAAAATAATGGCTAATTTTAAAGCTTCGCTAAAATTATTTTTTTACCTCAATAAGTAGCTTTCTGTTCATCTACCTGATTCACCTTTGGCGGAGCCTGTCCCTTGGTTTTATAAGCCTTCTATAACATGCCTTTAAGTTATATAAGTACAAAATCAAAAATAACCTATGATTTTGCAGAAAACTCTGAGGCCGAGTGACTTGATTCAAGTAATTGACAAGTTCAATATTTATTCTGGTATTATCAACAGTGTATAAGTTGTAAGAAAACTATATTTCAGAAGACTGCAGAGTCTTTGGAAGATTTATCTCTTTCTCTGTATATATTTCAATGGTTCTATGCTTGTTTGTTATTGTTTATTCCTCGGAAGATGAGAGTTTTTTTTCAGCAGTAATTGGAGGAGGGACACATCGAGACCCTCGAGAATACAGAAAACCTATCTAGCACTTATTTTCCCCATAATCTGGAAGAGAGACCTTAGTGACAATAAATGAGTCTAGACTCATTCAACATCAATCTATACCAGACTGACAACGTTTCACATGTAGCATGATTTAAGACTGAATAACGAAGACTTTGAGAAATGCACTGATGTTTGATCATTGCATTCTTCTAATCATTCCACTAGCAATTGAAAGTAGAGATCTCTATTGCGGAGCAGGCAGATCCTGGGAAATAACAGTTACCAGGAGCTGGGCCTTATTCTGGTATAAGTGGAGATGTCAGTCTTCCTCAGCGCATCATGGCCTCTGAAGCCTAGGCAGGCTGGTTGCCAAAGCACAGTAGCAACTCGAAGAGGGAGTGACGGGAACATGTACCGACGCTGGGAGACACCTGGGAAAGCTTGACCTCCACAGCAGGAGAACTTGGGTTCCACATTACCAGATGGTTCCTGATTCGTTCCACCTTATAGTACGTGCAGCCAGTGTGATCACTCCCACCTCCTCCACAGCTACCACCCTGTTCTAAGCTACCATCATCTCCAGCCTGGATTCCTAGAGTGCTTCCTTACAGAGCCTTTGCTCATGCATGTTCTTGTCCTAAATAATCTATCACTGGCTATCTGTACGATGGCCAGGGATCTTTCCCATTCTCTCAGAGTGTAAATCAAAGGTTTTTCAGTGACCCACACAGCCTTATAGAACCTCACCCTCAATCTCTTGTCAGCCTCCATTCCTACTACTCTCTCTCTCTCACAGTCTGCTTCCATCATTTGGTCACTTGCTACTATTTGCCTACTCTCACCCCTATCCTTCTTACCCTGAACTATTCTTTTTTTAATACTATTTATTATTTTCTACCAAATGAGTCTATTTTTTTATGTAAGTGCCATGAGAGACAGGATCTTCCTTTTCTTCTTTCATATATACCAAGCACCTAGTTTTATACCAGGCATACAGTAGTCACTCATTAAGCACTTCTTGAATGGAGTACACATTCTATGTAACTTGTACCTAAACAAGAGATGATGGAGAGAAGAAAGAAAATAAGCCAGAATTATTCTGGAAGAAGTACTATGTGAGGAATCAAATTAGCATCATGAATAGATGGCTTGGCACTAATTATTAATTCATTCCTTTCAATCTCTAAAATGTGAAATAATCAGACACTTAAGTAAAAGTGATGCTTTAGAAAGACATTTCTGCATTAACTTTATCATCAATGAGTGAAACGTCAAGCTAAGTGCACATAGAGCTAGAACATTTTTAATTTCGTGTCTTTACTTTAAATGTATATAGATCTTTTTCAAGCAGCATGAACTACATTCTTTTATAATTTCAACTTAATTTTTCTTTTTTTATAACTTTACTTAAAAACAAAACAAAACAAAAGTAGTTTCATTTTCTTATAGCTACTGAGCAGGAGGTTGGTGAAGGAATGGTTCTGGCAGGGAGAATGATTACTTTTTCTCTTGAAATTAAAAGCTCCCAATCTGGCACTATTCCGTTTAGCTCTGATAAAGGCAGGCTTTTCTGAGGGAACAAAACACCCACTGCCTTCACATTTCTATTATTATTTAATTATTCCATCCCAAATTCTCAAGAGGTAGAACATTTACTCTTGGAAGAAGAGGAAATTTAAAACTTGCGTTTTTACAAAGTCACTGCAAGTTGGTGGCAGAGAGCTGAAAGAAAATAGACTATGGTAGCTCATGTCTTCAGTGTGAGATAAAGCAAAGTTGCTGATATGATCTGGAAATGTATCTGGATAACAAAGCACCTCATCTCACAGTTAGAGATTATCACCTATTCATTCACTTGTCCTTCAAATACGCATTATTGTCTGCTGCTGATGTGATCATCTAGAAACTGTCCATATCAATATGCAATTTAATGGGGATCTGAAACCTTCTCTGGGCCAGGCTCGGTGCTTAGCTCTGATGAGTGCAAATTTTAAAAATAAGGACTTGTTTGCTAAGCAATACTCCCATTTTCCAGCTAAAAATCTCATCTTGCTAACATTTTTCACAACTTCATTGTCTCCTTTCCTCCCATCACAAGCCTTAAATAGGTACAATTAATAATATTGATTAAAATTAAGGTGCCACCAAAGGCCACCACCTTTAATAGGAGAGACTTTGAGAGAAAATAAAAGTTTATGATAATACCAAATGCTGGAAATGATAGTTCAGAGAGCCATAAGCATTTACATACCAGTGAGCCAGCAGTTAACATAAGATTTAAACTAAAATATACTTAGATTTTATGTGGTCATCATAGAGTTAAGTTTCTTTCTAAGTTTGTTTATTTAGAGGGGCAGTACACTTTTTCATGAAGCTGATTTTTTAAATAGTCTGGCTGGCGAATTCTAAGAAGATCTCCAAGATCCCTGTCCCCTGCTGTCCTTGTTCTGTACAATACTGGGGTAATGTGAATATAATAGCGTATTCACTCCATGATTAGGTTATGTCATATGTCATATTTGCTATTTTCCACGGCAAATGAGCCCCTAAAAGGAACTGCGCTCTTCTTGGCAAGAGAGATTCAAAATAGCATAGGGATACAAGGAAGATGCTACAATGTTAGTTTTGAAAATGGAGAGGGGTGGCATATAAAAAGGAATGAGAATGGCCTCTAGAAGCTGAGAACAGTCCCTGGCCAGCAAGGAAATGGGAACCTCAGTCTTATAACCACAAGAAATTAAATCTTGCCACAACCATGTAAGCTTAAAAGAATACCCTGAGCTCCAAGTATAAATGCAGACTGGCTGACACACTGATTTAAGTCTTGTGAGAAACTGAGCAGAGACCTCAGCCACGTCATGCTCAAATCTCTGACCTACGGAACTGTGTGTTAAAAAATGGGTTTTGTTTTAAGCTTCTAAATGTGTAATAATTTGTTAAGCAGTAATAGAAATCTAATACAAACCTTGTTAAGAAATCTTGATTTGATACCTTAAGGCAATAATTTTTATGATATAATGTTAGAATGCTTATTATAGAAGCATGTTTTTGTTCACTTAAACTGCATTTGTCAAAGCAGGTTGATTTTACACACTAACATTGAGATAATTAATCTAGTCCTAATTAACTCAACCATTAAAAAAATCAATGTTACTACTTTTAGAATTAGAAACAAAGTAAAGGTAATCAGTTTGAAAAAAATATATCTTTGACAAGTAAAAGCAATTATTGTAGAAAATTAACTTTAAATACAATTCATGAATCTTGATTTTCCTTGATATTCTTTCTAACTGTACACTGAATCTTTCCCATCACCCTTACCCAGAGACCTTTTAATTTTTGTTCCCTCTCATCTGTCTTTTGTTTACTCAATCTTTCTTTCTTCCCTTCCCTTCGTTCCCCTCCCCTCTCTTCCTGCCTCCCTTCTTCCCTTCATCCATCCTTCTCTTCTGGATCTTCCTCATTATCATTTAAAATCTCATCTAAGAAAAAAGAAAGAAAGAAATGAAACTTTACAAGACCTCTTTTCTCTCTTTGGCGACTGCTCTTCATCCTCCCATTCAAAGGTAAGCACGTTATGGCTTTTGCTGCTGTCTCTACTTTTCCATTATCCATTCGCTCTTCAACTCATGCCAGTCTAGCTTACAAGTAAGTCCATCTCCTCATCACTTTTACCAAAGATTTGCACATCGTTCAATGGAATGAGCCTCTTTCGCGTCTTGATTTCTTACCAGTAATTTGCCCTGATAACCACTCTACTCTGAGACTGCTCATCTCTTCTTTTTCTGCCTAACTCAAACTCCTTTAATTGTCTGTTCTCTTCTACTTTTTACAGGTTCACTCTTAGGCTCACAGACATCTCAAACACTTCTACTTGTGCCTCAATTCTTAGTCTATGATTTTCATTTCCATAATCTCATCTCACTTTTGCCCCAAATTAGCCCCAAATTAGCCCTCTTCATGTCCACAGTAATTTTACACTGGCTACTCCTTCTCCAGATAGTATTCTGCCCCGCTTTCCTCCCATGATGGACTCCTCATTCAGATCACTCTCCTTCAGATTAGACCTGGTAACATAGCTACTAGTCACAATCCCCACAGATTGTTTGAATTATTGGGTAATATCCCTCACTATGTCATTTTTCTTGTCTGTTTATAGTTTTCTTTTATCCTCTCGTGAGAACATGGCCCATTTTTATATTGCTTTCTATTTATCCCTAGAATGTAGTATACATGGGTGCTTCATTCAAGCTTGTTGAATGAATGAAGAAATTGCTCAAGCCACAAACCCAAGTTAACTCTGAGATATTCTTTTCTTTCCTACCATATCCAATCCAACACCAAGCACCTACATTTTAACTTAAATATCTATCAAGTCTACTAATTTCTCACTATCTCTAATGCTACCACTCAGTCATGCTCTTCAAATCTACTCTCTTTCACCAATCCAAGGTAATTTTTTTAAAAAACAAATATGGTCATGATACTACCTTACTTAAAATTATTCAATAGCTTCCCATTTCTTTAAAGAAAATCATCAAAAATTTTAACTTAAATTATGAAATGGAATTATTTAACCCTTGTCATCTTTTGTAAGCTCTACTAGTATCCCTTTTATCTGGAATTGAAAAATACCGGCATCCTTCTTCCCACCATCATCCAGATATTCAGTTGATTCTTGCTGTGATGGAGTTTGGCATTGACTGTAAAAGATCCCAGGTAATTCCAATGTGCAGTCAAGTACTGAAAAACACATCTAGCCCTTTTATTCACATACTTTTGCTTCTATTTACTTGTGAATCTCAGTTCAAAGTTAATTTCTTTAATTTCATGTCTTCCTCTTGTCTTCCCTCGCCCTCCAGACTACACCGTTGCCTTTGTGATAAGCCATTTGCTTTTTCTTTAGGTTACTTATCACAGTTTGAAATTATAATGGCTATCCTTATAAGGCAAAATTTTAGACATTATATTAATAAATAGAGACTGAAAATCACCTTGGCTCAGAATAGCTTTAGTCTGCAAAGCCACTTAAATATCCTCTTAGTTATGCAAGTATTAGTTAAG
>NW_011888857.1:5024002-5034272 GCF_000151845.1 Pteropus vampyrus
AATTTTAAAAATAAGGACTTGTTTGCTAAGCAATACTCCCATTTTCCAGCTAAAAATCTCATCTTGCTAACATTTTTCACAACTTCATTGTCTCCTTTCCTCCCATCACAAGCCTTAAATAGGTACAATTAATAATATTGATTAAAATTAAGGTGCCACCAAAGGCCACCACCTTTAATAGGAGAGACTTTGAGAGAAAATAAAAGTTTATGATAATACCAAATGCTGGAAATAATAGTTCAGAGAGCCATAAGCATTTACATACCAGTGAGCCAGCAGTTAACATAAGATTTAAACTAAAATATACTTAGATTTTATGTGGTCATCATAGAGTTAAGTTTCTTTCTAAGTTTGTTTATTTAGAGGGGCAGTACACTTTTTCATGAAGCTGATTTTTTAAATAGTCTGGCTGGCTGAATTCTAAGAAGATCTCCAAGATCCCTGTCCCCTGCTGTCCTTGTTCTGTACAATACTGGGGTAATGTGAATATAATAGCGTATTCACTCCATGATTAGGTTATGTCATATGTCATATTTGCTATTTTCCACGGCAAATGAGCCCCTAAAAGGAACTGCGCTCTTCTTGGCAAGAGAGATTCAAAATAGCATAGGGATACAAGGAAGATGCTACAATGTTAGTTTTGAAAATGGAGAGGGGTGGCATATAAAAAGGAATGAGAATGGCCTCTAGAAGCTGAGAACAGTCCCTGGCCAGCAAGGAAATGGGAACCTCAGTCTTATAACCACAAGAAATTAAATCTTGCCACAACCACGTAAGCTTAAAAGAATACCCTGAGCTCCAAGTATAAATGAAGACTGGCTGACACACTGATTTAAGTCTTGTGAGAAACTGAGCAGAGACCTCAGCCACGTCATGCTCAAATCTCTGACCTACAGAACTGTGTGTTAAAAAATGGGTTTTGTTTTAAGCTTCTAAATGTGTAATAATTTGTTAAGCAGTAATAGAAATCTAATACAAACCTTGTTAAGAAATCTTGATTTGATACCTTAAGGCAATAATTTTTATGATATAATGTTAGAATGCTTATTATAGAAGCATGTTTTTGTTCACTTAAACTGCATTTGTCAAAGCAGGTTGATTTTACACACTAACATTGAGATAATTAATCTAGTCCTAATTAACTCAACCATTAAAAAAATCAATGTTACTACTTTTAGAATTAGAAACAAAGTAAAGGTAATCAGTTTGAAAAAAATATATCTTTGACAAGTAAAAGCAATTATTGTAGAAAATTAACTTTAAATACAATTCATGAATCTTGTTTTTCCTTGATATTCTTTCTAACTGTACACTGAATCTTTCCCATCACCCTTACCCAGAGACCTTTTAATTTTTGTTCCCTCTCATCTGTCTTTTGTTTACTCAATCTTTCTTTCTTCCCTTCCCTTCGTTCCCCTCCCCTCTCTTCCTGCCTCCCTTCTTCCCTTCATCCATCCTTCTCTTCTGGATCTTCCTCATTATCATTTAAAATCTCATCTAAGAAAAAAGAAAGAAAGAAATGAAACTTTACAAGACCTCTTTTCTCTCTTTGGCGACTGCTCTTCATCCTCCCATTCAAAGGTAAGCACGTTATGGCTTTTGCTGCTGTCTCTACTTTTCCATTATCCATTCGCTCTTCAACTCATGCCAGTCTAGCTTACAAGTAAGTCCATCTCCTCATCACTTTTACCAAAGATTTGCACATCGTTCAATGGAATGAGCCTCTTTCGCGTCTTGATTTCTTACCAGTAATTTGCCCTGATAACCACTCTACTCTGAGACTGCTCATCTCTTCTTTTTCTGCCTAACTCAAACTCCTTTAATTGTCTGTTCTCTTCTACTTTTTACAGGTTCACTCTTAGGCTCACAGACATCTCAAACACTTCTACTTGTGCCTCAATTCTTAGTCTATGATTTTCATTTCCATAATCTCATCTCACTTTTGCCCCAAATTAGCCCCAAATTAGCCCTCTTCATGTCCACAGTAATTTTACACTGGCTACTCCTTCTCCAGATAGTATTCTGCCCCACTTTCCTCCCATGATGGACTCCTCATTCAGATCACTCTCCTTCAGATTAGACCTGGTAACATAGCTCCTAGTCACAATCCCCACAGATAGTTGTGAATTATTGGGTAATACCCCTCACTAAGTCATTTTCTGTCTGTTATAGTTTCTTTATCTCTCATGAGACATGGCCCATTTTTATATTGCTTTCTATTTATCCCTAGAATGTAGTATACATGGGTGCTTCATTCAAGCTTGTTGAATGAATGAAGAAATTGCTCAAGCCACAAACCCAAGTTAACTCTGAGATATTCTTTTCTTTCCTACCATATCCAATCCAACACCAAGCACCTACATTTTAACTTAAATATCTATCAAGTCTACTAATTTCTCACTATCTCTAATGCTACCACTCAGTCATGCTCTTCAAATCTACTCTCTTTCACCAATCCAAGGTAATTTTTTTAAAAAACAAATATGGTCATGATACTACCTTACTTAAAATTATTCAATAGCTTCCCATTTCTTTAAAGAAAATCATCAAAAATTTTAACTTAAATTATGAAATGGAATTATTTAACCCTTGTCATCTTTTGTAAGCTCTACTAGTATCCCTTTTATCTGGAATTGAAAAATACCGGCATCCTTCTTCCCACCATCATCCAGATATTCAGTTGATTCTTGCTGTGATGGAGTTTGGCATTGACTGTAAAAGATCCCAGGTAATTCCAATGTGCAGTCAAGTACTGAAAAACACATCTAGCCCTTTTATTCACATACTTTTGCTTCTATTTACTTGTGAATCTCAGTTCAAAGTTAATTTCTTTAATTTCATGTCTTCCTCTTGTCTTCCCTCGCCCTCCAGATTACACCGTTGCCTTTGTGATAAGCCATTTGCTTTTTCTTTAGGTTACTTATCACAGTTTGAAATTATAATGGCTATCCTTATAAGGCAAAATTTTAGACATTATATTAATAAATAGAGACTGAAAATCACCTTGGCTCAGAATAGCTTTAGTCTGCAAAGCCACTTAAATATCCTCTTAGTTATGCAAGTATTAGTTAAGCGGAAAGAGTGTAACGAGATTCATCCTTCCTCCTTCCCTCCCTCTCTTCCTTTCTTCTCGCTCCTCCTCCCCACCCCACCCCGCTTTTTTTTTTTTTAATTTTCAGGACTTTCTCTTGCTTGGGTAGACAGAGTTCCGTAGAGCATTTTGGATCAAACTTCATAAGGCTTCTTGTGTCTTTTTAAAGGGAAGACATACAAATCCCTCCATTCTGCTTAAAAACTAATAACATCTGTGCTGGAGAACTGAGGTAGTAGCTTTAACCCTTTCCATTGTCAGGAAATGAAGCCATTTATCTAATGGGGAGGTAAGTGGGAGAAAAAAGGAGCAGAGACGGGTAACTTGGGCTCAATACAATGGCTACAGTTTGTAGGGATTGTGGATGCCGATGAAATGTGCAGCTGAGGTTGAGTACACCTCCTGCCCTGATGTGCTGAATGTGAGGACCACATCCTAAGCATGTGAATGTGAACTAGTAGAACTGGAAATGTCAAACTCAGAATGAAAATCCTGTCTGTCCAAGAATAGCAGAACACATATGGACACCATCTTGCTGAGAATCAATTTAGATAAAAATAAAAACAAAACAAAAAAACACAAAACAAACATACATCTTTCAGCAGAGACTAAAGAGTGAGAGCTCAAGAATAAATGGACTTCTTTTTAAAAGCATAATAGGACCTCTTTTGGATAAACGACATCCGGTATTATCTTTGGGGAAAATTTGGGAGAACAAGGGAGAGGAAGACTTAAAAGAGAATCTGGATGTCCTAGCAAGAAAACTAGGTGACGACTGTAAGCCAAATCATACCTCTTTTACAATTAACTGATTTTCACACTGGAATAACTGGACATCTACATGAAAAAATAAATGAATCTAGACACAAACCTGACACACTTTTTAAAAATTAAGTAAAAATGGATCACAGACCTAAATGTAAAATATAAAATTACAAAACTCCTAGAAATATAGGAGAAAATTTATATGACCTTAGGTATGATGATGTTTTTTAAGATAACACAAAGGTACAGTCCATGAAAGAAATAATTGTTATGCTGGACTTGACTAAAATTAAAAACTGCCCTGCAAAAGACAAAGAAGAGAGAATGAGAAGGCAAGCCATAGAATGGGAGAAAATATTTACAAAAGACACATCTAATAAAGGACTATCATCCAAAATATACAAAGATTTCTTAAAATTGTATAATAAAAAAATTAAAATATCTTAACAGACACCTCACCAAATATCTTAACAGACACCTCACCAAAGAAGATACATAGATGGCAGATAAATGTGAAAATTTGCTCCACATCATTTGTCATTAGGAAAATGAAAATTTAAAAAATGAAATAGCACTATACACTTATCAGAATGACCAATATTCAGAATACTGACAACAGTCAGTTGCAAAGATATGGAGCAACAGGAACTCTTATTCATTGCTGGTGGAAATGCAAAACGGTACAGCCGTTTTGGTATATAGTTTGGAGGTTTCTTACAAACCTGAACATACTCTTACCATACAATCCAATCTTTGGTATTTACCCAAAGGTGTTGAAATCTATGCCTACACAAAAACCTGCACAAGAATGTTTGTAGACGCTTTATGTGTAATGGCCCAAACTACTTGTAAGCAACCAAGGTGTCCTTCAGTAGGGGAATGGACAGTGGCATAGTACTGTGTACTAAAAAAAAATGAGCTATAAAGCCGTGAAA
Organism: Pteropus vampyrus; assembly: GCF_000151845.1. Lineage (NCBI taxonomy): Eukaryota > Metazoa > Chordata > Mammalia > Chiroptera > Pteropodidae > Pteropus > Pteropus vampyrus. The sequence continues at coordinate 5,028,794 of NW_011888857.1, forward strand.
AGACAGGGAGGAACCTTAAATGCATAGTACTCGGTGAAAGATGACAATCTGAAAAGGCTACATACGTATGGTATATACTCCGTGACATTCTGGAAAAGACAAAACTATGGAGACAGTAAAAAGATCAAAGGTTGGGGTGGTGGAGTGATGCATAGGCAGAGCACAGAGACTTTTTACAGCAGTAAGATACTCTGTAAAATATTATAATGTGGATACATGCTATTGTATATTTGTCCAAATCCAGAGAACATTAATGGAAACTACGGACTCTGAGTGATAATAATGTGTCAATGTATGTTAACCAGTGGTAACAAATGTGTTACTCTGGTAGGAGATGTTGATAATGGGGAGGCTATGCATGTGTGAGGGTTTGGGGTATATGAGAAACCTCTGTGCCTTCATTTCAATTTGGCTGAACCCCTAAAACTGCTCTAGAAAAATAAAGTCTTTTTTTTTTTTTTTTAAAGCACAAAAGAAAAAAGATTGGGAAGAAAATCACCCATAGTTGCAATATTAAAATCTAGACATTAACAGTGTGGCAAACTCTCTTCTTTCAACATTCAGTTTTATACTTCACATAGGTATAATTATTCCTTCTTCAATTTTTAAAATTGTAAAAATAGTTATGCCCTTTGAAAAATATTTAAATTTACAGAAATGTGTAGAGTAAAAGGAGGAATGCATATTTAAATGGGACTATACATATGTATTTCTTTTCCATTTGGGAGAAAATAACTGTACATTTTATAAAACCATGTGTTATACACTTCCCATACTAAAACATAGAGATTACATTTCTTGCAGCATGTTATATTAGGTAACTAATATTATTAAAGTGCCTACCTCCTTTTCCAACATCAAGCCTTCTGCTCTGAGGTTCTTTTCAAATGTGTTTCTTTTATCATATTGTATATTTGACTTTCTATAAACCAAGATGTAATCAATCCGCTTTTTGCCATCTTTGAATAGAAGTCCACTGGATGCTATGTAATTCATGTCATTCTGCAAATAAAACAATGATTATTAATAATGAGTTAGACAACATACATTTTGGTTTCAGTCACTTCTGTTTGGATACTGGCAATCCAATATCAAAAAATATGTTTTTTACATTCCAATTATGACATGGGGAAAGGTGATTTTAAAAATCTGCAGTTTACTGTAGGAGACAAGTTAGGCATCAAATGCACAGATTTTATTCAATAAGGCCCTGTAAAAAAATAATATAGGCTAACATTTGTTGAGTATTTACTTAATATCAAGACCAGACAAAGTGCTTTACTTTATTGTATTTTATATTCACAACTTGCTTTTAAAGATAAAGACATTAAGGTTTAAACAACATAAATATTGAGAGAACAAAAAAACAACATAATTTCCTATATTAAATAACATTCAGACAAAACATTGCTTTCTTAAACCAATGTTCAGTGACAATAAACCAAAGAACAATTCCTGAGCTGCTTGCTCTAAGAAATATTTGCTCCCAAAATATGACTATGATCCAACAAAAACAGCTCCCTTGCTTATCAAGACTGCTTTAAGGCCCTCACATTGCTGTGCCCACAGCTATTTTTTAGACTTTGCTCAATTTTCAACCAAATTCCTGCCTTGCAAGACTTACTTTAAAATCTCCCAGCCCAGATCCTAGAACTCTTTGAAAAACATCACCTTTTTGCAATACTACTAAGACTACACAGGTGATATCCTTATTTGCTATAACTTTAATAAAATCACTTTATTGATCAACAGATTTTCTTCCCCCACCCTCTTTAATTCCCGACCACCCCACACACACACACTTCCCCCCATGATCTATGAATGTTGCCTATTCCCATTCAGGACTGGATCTCTGAAGGCAGGGCGTCTCCTCCCACGTCCCCCCAGGGCCTGGCGCCCCCCGGAGCTTGCACTCCCAGAGAAATCAGGGGGCCTGGCGCACCTGGAGTATGATCCATGGCCCCACCTGGGGCGTGAACCCAGGACCTTCTGCGTGTAAAGCAGACATGCTAACCACTACACTATGGAGCCACCTCCTCAATGGGTTTTCTTGATGGTCTTAAAGGAGGCTTTACCTATATTTTGCCCAAGATCACTGAAGAAACAGGACTTGAATCCAATTTTGACTCCAGGTTCATGTTCTGAACTATTATATATGTTGGTCTTCTTGTCCCACATTTTCCATCAAACTATTCGAACATCTGCACCAACTCTTTATTCCATTTTTTTACATGCAGGCATTTCTTGAGATTCAAAAAATTTCCTAACATTTAGAGAGCTATCTTATAATTTCAGACAAAGGCATCTCAGACTTCTTTGCAGAAGCCTGCTTAAGACACATATGTAGCTCAAGGTAAAAGAAGTGGAACCAGTGAAATCTAGTGGCCAAAGAAATAATGGCCAAGGAATCATCCAGGTGAAGCAATAAAAACGATATCTAAAAGAATGTCTTCTCACAGGGACAGGTTAGGTTGCCCCAGGAGCTCTGGTTTCTTAGAGACAATAGATTCAAGTGTGTAGATTCAGAGTACTAGAGACTCTACAGCTCAAGGACAAGCAGGCTTTGCACAGCATTTCCTTAATGAAAAAAAAAAAAAAAGATTTCCAGGATTATTTCATTGGGTACCACACAGTGACTAAGTAACCAACTCCAGTGGAGTAGCCAGAGGAAATCTGGAGCCAGCAAGGGTCATATTATTTTGCTAAATTTACCAAAGTCCTCAATCAGAAATGTACAAAATTAGATCATGTCATTAATCTGTAAGTGAACAGCTGATCGACTATCCATTAACTATGATCCTGGGTTAGTAAAATGCAGTTTGATACCTTAAGGTACTGAGATACAAATCAGACAGACTAAACGTGTAATTTAACCTCGCTGTTCACATAATCACATTATAAGATTATTATGACTAAATGAGATAATGCATAGAGCACTCCCAAAGTTGTCAGACTTACCCTATAAAAAAAATGATAGCTATTAACCCAAGTAAAAAATGTATACCATGTATTAATTTATATTGGAACTTTTCTATTTTCTAATGATCCAAATGAATCCTTTCACTTTTTGGAAAATATCTTTATAAGATAAAGATAGATAGAAACATAAGTAATTCAAAGAATGTTGGTGTGAGTATGTAATTAGAGCAAAGGAAAGCAGGGGTTCTGCACATAGACTTGTGAAACATGATTTACTATGAAGTTAAAAGTGCAATAAATAAATTCATAACCTAATAAATTACTATAAGATAAACACCTCAATGACTACTACCTGTCAATAAAGAACTTCACCAACTCCTGCAGAAGTCTCCCTTATATCCTATTAGGGTACCCTCCACATCCACCTCCCCCAAGGTAATCAAAATCCTATTGTTTATGGCACTACTTTCTCATTTTTCTTAGTTTTATCACCGAAGGATATATCCTTAAACACTACATTTAGTTCTGTCTGTTATCAAGCTTTATATAAATAAGAATAAACAATGAATATTGTTTTGTGTATGGCTGCTTTCACGTAATATTATGGATGTGAAATCCATTCATTCCTAATTTTCATATGTTTGTAGTTCATTTTTTCACTGTTATATTATTATATGACTATGATGAAAAATTTATTTATGCTTTCTCCTAATAATGGATATTTGGGCTGTTTCCAGGCTGAGCTATTACAAGTAAAGCTATAAATAACATTCATGTATATATACTGCAATACACATGTGCATGCATTTCTATCAACTATACCAGTAACACCTAAGTTTCTCCTTTTCCGTAACTTTTAGTCTTTAAAATATTATTATTATTTAGCCATTTGGTTGGAGGAGTGCTTAGTAATAATTTATTGAGATTTCATTTGCATTTCCATGATTACTGATGCCTTTTTCTAATGATATTTTGTCCACAGGCATTCCAAATAACAAGCCCTTTGACATGCATATGTATTCACATTTCAAATGTCTGTCTGTGGCTTGGCTATTTTATAATGTCTTGAAATATACAGAAATTCTTAATTATAATAGTCAGATTTATTATTTATTGAGTTTTTATAGTTCATGTTTTTGTTCTTGTTAAAGAAATTTTTACCTATTTTAAGGTCATGAAAATATTCTCTTCCATTATTTTCTAGAATATTTATTGTTTGTCTTTTAACATTTAGATTCAAAGTCTACTAGAATTGATCTTGTTGTATAAGACGTGTGGTAGGGGTCACATTTTATTATTATTTCTATGTGCTTATCCTATTATTCAGCACCCTGTATCAAAAGATGTTTCCCCATTGTAGCTGTCCTGCCTTTGTCCTATATGGGAATACTGAATATTACAAAGATGTTTTCCATTAAAAATTTATTTGTGGAATGCTCACAGTTCATTCGCCAACTCTTTAATTGTTGAGAGTCTATTGTACAAATAAAGTTATAATAAACATTCATCTGAATATCTTGCAGTACACAAAAAGTTCATGCATTTCTATCATTTCATGCATTTCTAGGTACGTACCTAGGAGAAAAATTGTTGATTCATAGGAATTGCTTACTTTCAACTTTAGGAGTATGTTGATCTTGATGTAAAATAGAGACTATTGTGTACAAGCCCTGATGCAATTTCTGGTGTCTTATTAAAATTTCATGGAACATGGTTATTTACAGACGGAATCTTCTTGGTTACCAATTACTGCCTTGTGCTTAAAAAAAAAAAGACTTATTTTGTCATAGTTTATAGCATCCCAGTATTCATGGGTCTAAGTGCTGCCTGTATCTGCTCCTACACGATACTCCTTTTACCCAAATTTTGGTATTCAGAATGCAACCAATTATTGCCACACCCATTTACTGTATATTTCTGTTTCTGTTCGAATTTAGAGAGAAAGGAATGGCAGAGGGAGCAGGGTGTGACCGTGGCCTGCTCAGAAGACTGCTCCTATTTAGAGAGGCAGTGGATGCTTAGTTTCCCTGACCATGTGGCCCTGAAGCCTAAAGATAAGGACAAATGGTGGGCCAGATTAGTCCAACTTTCCTCTGTAATCTGGTGGACACCACATTGATTTCAGTTAATAAGGCCAAGTGTCTGTGTACCAGGCTTGTGTTCTCAATCTTATTTTACCAAATCTTCAAATAATGAAAATCGTTTACATTGGTTCCCAGTGGTGGTGTTTGTGGGTGTGTGTGTGTGTTTCTGTATCTTCTTTTGGCAATCTTTAAGGGCAAATTAGGAGATAGCAATCTAGACGCTGTTAGTCTGAGGCCATGTTTTACCCGGAAGTTCTAGTTTTACCCTTTTTAATTGGAGAAACATACAAACAGCTTTGCTATGTAACTTTAATTTATCTCAGAGTTAATGTCGATCCACAAAATAGCTCTTGTTATTAACAAAGAAAAAAAGCTATTCAGTTTTTTCTATTTCAGACAAATGAGAAACACTTTTGTCAACAAAATCACATATTTACAACAACAAAAACAATACCTATTAAAATCAAACAGAAAAC
>NW_011888857.1:5034322-5068497 GCF_000151845.1 Pteropus vampyrus
TGTCCACAGGCATTCCAAATAACAAGCCCTTTGACATGCATATGTATTCACATTTCAAATGTCTGTCTGTGGCTTGGCTATTTTATAATGTCTTGAAATATACAGAAATTCTTAATTATAATAGTCAGATTTATTATTTATTGAGTTTTTATAGTTCATGTTTTTGTTCCTGTTAAAGAAATTTTTACCTATTTTAAGGTCATGAAAATATTCTCTTCCATTATTTTCTAGAATATTTATTGTTTGTCTTTTAACATTTAGATTCAAAGTCTACTAGAATTGATCTTGTTGTATAAGACGTGTGGTAGGGGTCACATTTTATTATTATTTCTATGTGCTTATCCTATTATTCAGCACCCTGTATCAAAAGATGTTTCCCCATTGTAGCTGTCCTGCCTTTGTCCTATATGGGAATACTGAATATTACAAAGATGTTTTCCATTAAAAATTTATTTGTGGAATGCTCACAGTTCATTCGCCAACTCTTTAATTGTTGAGAGTCTATTGTACAAATAAAGTTATAATAAACATTCATCTGAATATCTTGCAGTACACAAAAAGTTCATGCATTTCTATCATTTCATGCATTTCTAGGTACGTACCTAGGAGAAAAATTGTTGATTCATAGGAATTGCTTACTTTCAACTTTAGGAGTATGTTGATCTTGATGTAAAATAGAGACTATTGTGTACAAGCCCTGATGCAATTTCTGGTGTCTTATTAAAATTTCATGGAACATGGTTATTTACAGACGGAATCTTCTTGGTTACCAATTACTGCCTTGTGCTTAAAAAAAAAAAGACTTATTTTGTCATAGTTTATAGCATCCCAGTATTCATGGGTCTAAGTGCTGCCTGTATCTGCTCCTACACGATACTCCTTTTACCCAAATTTTGGTATTCAGAATGCAACCAATTATTGCCACACCCATTTACTGTATATTTCTGTTTCTGTTCGAATTTAGAGAGAAAGGAATGGCAGAGGGAGCAGGGTGTGACCGTGGCCTGCTCAGAAGACTGCTCCTATTTAGAGAGGCAGTGGATGCTTAGTTTCCCTGACCATGTGGCCCTGAAGCCTAAAGATAAGGACAAATGGTGGGCCAGATTAGTCCAACTTTCCTCTGTAATCTGGTGGACACCACATTGATTTCAGTTAATAAGGCCAAGTGTCTGTGTACCAGGCTTGTGTTCTCAATCTTATTTTACCAAATCTTCAAATAATGAAAATCGTTTACATTGGTTCCCAGTGGTGGTGTTTGTGGGTGTGTGTGTGTGTTTCTGTATCTTCTTTTGGCAATCTTTAAGGGCAAATTAGGAGATAGCAATCTAGACGCTGTTAGTCTGAGGCCATGTTTTACCCGGAAGTTCTAGTTTTACCCTTTTTAATTGGAGAAACATACAAACAGCTTTGCTATGTAACTTTAATTTATCTCAGAGTTAATGTCGATCCACAAAATAGCTCTTGTTATTAACAAAGAAAAAAAGCTATTCAGTTTTTTCTATTTCAGACAAATGAGAAACACTTTTGTCAACAAAATCACATATTTACAACAACAAAAACAATACCTATTAAAATCAAACAGAAAACATCATACACTGTGGTTCGAAAGAAATTCTAGACATGGGTGGAAATTTAGTAAGTGCTACTGAATTAATTAAAATTCTGTTTGTTTGTTTTTTCCTGTCAGAGAAACTTTTCATTTTAAAATAGTACTTAAAGGAGAATAATGTTTAAATTTTCTAAGTGTCCTGCTAGATAATAGAGTATATTAATGCTTATATATTTTAATGTACCTTATTTCAAGCTTATTTCAAACTTAACTTAAAATATGCTAGTAATGTAATTACTATACAAATTTTCTTATGCAAATCATCTTTAATTATGAATCTTAGAAATCTAAAAAAAAATCTGACCTCAGTACTATATAGGTGTGGGCTTCACTGCTGATAAAAATCTGGCAAGGTTTGTCATCTCCTTAACAGAACATCAACCCTACCTGTAGAGCACATGGTCTTCAGAAACACCAATCCTCTAAATCACTAACTATGGAGTTCTCTTATCAGCTGGCAGAATCTCTAAGTGATTATATTTCAGCTCCAATTACAATCTGCTGAAGAAAACTGCTATTTGAGAAAGTAATTAATAAAGTAATATTTTAAAAAGTAATAATACTAAGCTAAGCAGACACCAAGTACTCTGACACACTTTGCATATAACACATATCATGCTCACATAAACTGAGAGATAAATACTTTTTTCATTTTCATAGATGCTAAAATTGAGACAGACTTTAAAATACATGGAAAGCTCTTTACATTCTATACATTCTCAATTACTGCTGAGATATAATACTAAACTACACTGGAAAGCATAATACAGTTTATATTGCTGTTATGATTACCGCTGAAGTTGCTGCTTGTGGAAATGCAGAATTTTTAATAAAATTATTAAATCATTTTATATATATAATTGATTCAACAGTCATATCTATAGCTAACATTTGTTAAAGGCTTTCTATCTGTTAAGCACTTAGCTAAGCAAATTATATGTCAACTAATTCAATATTTATAAGAACCTGATATATCAGTTCTTATTAGCCCAGTTATTTATATAAAGCAACAGTGCTCAAGGTCAGTGAGCCAGCCAGATGGAGAGCATGGATTAGAATCCAGGTAGTCTGACTTGAAGCATCAGCCCTAAACATTGTATTTTACAATCTCTCTGTGTTCAATGAGAGGCTATTCCTATTTTCATTTTACTATCTGTACCCCTAACTCTATTTTAAGTGTATATATTTCATAAGTGTGGCATGGTACTAATTAAAAATCATTATTGACCATAGAATTCAGTCAATAGACAATAATCAATTGACAATTAACAAAAACAAAGGTATTGATTTCATTTTCCCTCAGAGGCAGTGATATCTTGGCAACAAGTCCTCTATAATGTGATCTTCTTACTATTTAGCAGGCAATGCCACAGACTTTGAAAAAAAGTGTTTAAAGATTCACAAAATAGTATATCACTGAAGGAACCTGTCAACCGCACCTTATCATAAAACCACAGAAGGCTCCCTCTAAGGCCTGGCAGGATAATGGTATACACGGAGCTTAGCGCATAGAAGGGAGAGAAGTTGCTGATTATTTTTTCAAAGGCACAGCTACGGAAAAAGAGTGGGCTGAAAGCAGAATTCCGAATTCAGACATAAAGCTTCTTCTCTTGTAGTGGTCCAAGGGCAACTTGTCCTATCTGGGATTTGCACAGGGATTCACTTCATCTCCCTTTTACTTGACACTTAGTGGATGTGCAAGCTGTGCAGCTTTGTGTAACCCTTAGATTAAGGGATGAGGTTTGAAGAAGCAGGGTAGGGCCTTTTCTGTCTCACTCACTGGTTTTGCTTTTTGGAAATACAGGGAAGGAGGCAAACTACTGCCCCCTACCCTGACCTAAAGGCAGGTGCAGATAGATTCTGCAGCCTCGCCCGTCCACAGGATAAGTAATTGATGAGACAAAGCTGTTTGCTCCAAATGGTAGCTTCAAAATGGCATACATATGAACAACAAAAACAAAAGACTAACAAAGCACCATAGACATTCCAGGCCTTATGCCAGTCTTGACCCACATCTAATTCTTGAGTTTCACTCTCCCAGGAAGAAGACTTTTAAAGGAATAGAGGCACTCGGGAATGGGTAGGACTTAACACGCTTGTTTTCCTTATTGCTTGGTAACTTCACAGAGCTCAGTTTCAATGTTTATTTTTAAATCATATTAAAATTTTAAGAGCTTTAAAAATGACCGAGTTGCCAAGTGAACGAAGCCAGTCTGAACAGCAGGAGGCAGGGATCACTTAGGCCATCCTAGAGTCTGTTGCAGTAAGGTTTATGGATTAGATAAAAGTTAAATCATTGGTTTAAAAGATTTAAAGGTTGATTTAAAAAAAAACATCTTATGAAATACAGTATGAGGGAAGCAAGGCTTATAGTCTTATTCACCAAACTCCTCAATAGAACTGGGGAATAACTTATCAGTTTGGAAAATGTCACAACAGAAGAAATAAAAAAAGAAAAATACCACGACAGAAGAAATAAAAATAGAGGGAAAAAGATGGAAATGAAGGGATCTGGGTTTTACTCATGGTTCTACCTCGGCTGACATGTCTTTAGACAACCGGCTTCTCCTCCTTGTCACTCAATTCTCCTACCATGAGTCAAAGTGTAGGTGCTATTACAAGTCAAGGATTCTTGTAACTCTGACATTCCACAATGTTCTTCTTTTCTCCAAATGTTTCTCCAAGAGGCTGTTTTCTAAGATCTCTCAAATCTTTCAACTAACTCTGGCTAGAGTTTTTATTTCTGTAAAGAATGATGTTCACATAAATATCTGGCAGCTGAATTCACTCTCTAAAGTGCTCCAAAGGTCTTTTCAGGGAAAACTGTCAATGACAATTGAGATCTGTTTTACCTCTACCTGAATAAGCACCATTAACATCACAAGGGAGAAAATAGAAGACAAGGGCTTCTCTTATTCCAAAAGGAAAAGCAAATCTCTGATCTAATTCAATGTTATCAAATTTCACAAATCAACTGGAATACAAAGCACATAGTCTGGAATGTGGCACACTTTTCTGACCAATGAAATAAAGTTTGAAGAAGAAAATGAAGAGATGTAACATCCTTTAAGTGAAATTTAGCGTCAAGTTTTAGAGGCAAGGCATAAAAACAAGAGCAGGGTTGTGATTCCAGCAACAGAACAAACAACATAATTTCAAAATCCTCATGCAATAGAACACCTAGAAATAACTGATAAAATAAAACATACATATTTTGAAATGCATAGAAGAAGTAGCAAGAAAGTATGTAAAGCTCTAGCTTCCAGGTAGAAAAAAAGAAGTAAAAAACCACAAAACATGCAGGCAAGTTGATAATGTGGCTGCTAGGTAGGATCTAAAAATAAGTAACAAAAAGTAACAATAGTGAAAACAAACATTTATAAATTTAAAGATAAAACTTCTGAATACATAATAAGCTAAAGAAGTAAAGTGCAATGAAAACTAAAAAATATTGAAAGTGAAAATATGGTCTCTACAAAATTATGCTGATTCAGATGAACTGTATATGCATATGAAAAGAAAGTTTGACTCCTTTAAACTTTATTCCAACATCATTTCTAGTCCAGAAATAAACCCATATGTTTATGACCAATTGACTTGTTAAGAAGAGCACTAAAGAAATTCAATAGGGAAAAATGGTCTTTTCAACAAATGGTGCAGAACTGTATATCAACCTACATGCAAAACAAGTTGGATCTCTACTGAAATGACACACAAAAATTTACTCAAAATGAATCATAGACCTAAATGTATTAGAAGAAAACTATAAAATTATTACATTAAAACATATGGTAAATATTTGGGACCCTGGGTTATGTAATGATTTCAGATATAACTCCAATAGCACAAGTAACAAACCAATCAACAAACAAAAAAACCAGATAATTAGGTCTATATAAAAACTAAACATGTTCATGCTGCAAAAAATACCATCAATAAAGTGAAAAGGCAAACCACAGGATGGGAAAAAAAGGTAAAGGATTTAAATAGAGATTTCTCCAAAAAATATATACAACTGGAGAAAGAGCACAAATTTTCTCAAAATAATTAAAATCATTAGTAAAATGCAAGTCAAAACCACAGTGAGATACTACTTTTCACCCATAATGATGGCTATAATCAAAAAGACAAAAATTAAGCCAGCATTGGCAAGAATGTGGATAAACTGGAATCCTCAGACATTGCTAGAGGGGATGTGAAGAAGCTTTGGAAAACAGTTTGGAGATTATTCATAACATTAAACATAGACTTATCACAGCACCAATTTTACTCCTAGGTATATATCCAAGAGAAAAGAAAATACACGTCCATATAAAACTTATACATGAACATTCATAATAGCATTATTCATAATAGTAAAAAAGAAGAAAAAATGCAATGTCTGCCTTATGAATACATGAATAAAATGTGGTATATTCATATGATATAATATTATCAGGCATTAAAAAAGAATTAAATATTAACACGTACTACAATATGATAAACATTGAAATTTTACACTTCAGGAAGCTAGTCACAGAAGACCTTATATTTTTTCATTTATATGAAATTCAATAGTAGGAGAATATAAAGAGAAAGAATATAGATAGATTAATCATATCCCAGGGCTGGAGGAGGAATGGATGGAGTAGAAATTAACTGCTAATGAGTACGGGGTTTCTTTTAGAGGAGATAAAATGTTTTAAAATGATATTATGGTGACGGTTGTACAACCTTATAATAAAAACATATTGAATTGTACATTTTAAATGGGTGATAAATTGTATGGTATGTGAATTTTATCTCAATAAATCTCAAAAAATCAATAAAAGATGAAGTATACATAAAATATTGCTTCTGAAAGCTAACAAAAAGTCAGAGTAGTGAATAGTTCTTAAACAGAACACAAAAAGAAAAAGATGGATAAATTTGCCTACAGTACATGTAAAAGCAAAGTTTCTGTTCATTACAGGAAGACTCATTATTATAAATCTCACGTTCACCTACAAAGCTGATATAATTTAAATGAAGATCTCAACAGAGCTTTCTGTGTATGTATGCAACTTAATAAGGTAATTCTAGTATTTATATGAAAGACCAAAGTATTATTGATAGGAAATTTTTGAAAAAGAACTAGGTAAGTGGGCTTAGCCTTTAAAATATCAATATTTATTACAATTCTATAAGAATTAAGGCAGCACGGTATTCATGCAGGAATAGACAATATTAGATACACAATAGAAATCCCAGAAAAAGACCTATACATATGTGACTGAGATGGAATTACAAATCCGTGTACTCATTATGGATAGGATGAACTATTTAATTAGTGGCACTACGAAAATGTTATTTTCATGGAAAAAAAAGACACAATACACAAAAAGGAAAAAAAAAAAGAAAGAACTAAAGACAAATATGAAAAGAAAAATTTTTTAAATTTTAGAATAAAATGTAGAAGGCTGTTTTTATGGTTTTGGTTGAAAAGTAGTTTTGTCTATGTGTTTGTTCTTAACATGAAAAAAAAAAAAAGCACCAGCACCTGTAATAAAGGTAAAACTGTGATAAATACAACTATATTCGAATAAAACTTCTGTTCATTAAAAGATATAAAGAATGTGAAATGTGAGCTGTAATGATATTTCCATAAAACACAAATAAAGGATTAGTCTCCAGAATATATAAATAACTCCTCTTAAACAATAAAGCAAATAATCCATTAGAAATAAAAATGTGATGATATTAATAGATATTTACCATAGGGGAAAAGAAGTTGCATTATCTGGAACAGAAAAGGATTAGAAACAAATAAAACTTTCCATCAACCAGAAAGTAAATAGTGTTGATACAAATAATGCCACTTGTTTTACAGTCATACAATGGACTACTATGTATGAAGGAGCCCTTAAAGAGTTGTTCAACTTTTTAAGAAGTGATGTAAAATACATGAAATATTCTTCATAGTTTAAAAATCTGCAAACCAATGTTTCATATCGTTTAAGCATATGTCATATGTAGTAAAAATATAAAAACAATCATAAGAAAACTAATCACCAAAATCAGAATAGTGGTTAATTCTACTGAGACAAACTGATAAAAGGATCGGAGAGTGTTACATAGGAGTCTTCGATTTTGTCTGTGATATTTTATTCTGAAACAAATACGGCAAGCAATTCAGATTCAGTTAAGCTCAGTGTTGGACACAGCTGGTTACAACTAAATATGGTCTAATAATACAGTTTTTAATATGCTCTAAATATTCATAATAACAGTAATTTGAAAGGTCAGCATTGCTGTTGACCTTTGAAATCGACAATTGCGGATTGTATATTTGTTTCGCTGTTAAAATCTTACTTATAACTTAAGCGTCAGTCTCTTCACCTGCATAACGGGGGCAATAACAACTTTGTGTGACTATTTTAAGAAATAAATAAGTTGAACACTGAAACATAAAATAGTATACACACCATAGTCAAAGACCTTTAAACAGTAAAACTTACATTTTAATCATAGTCACTAAAAAGTATATTTCCTTCAGTCGACTATACTTCAACCCACATCATCATTTAAAAAATGAAATACAGTAAAATAAGCTTATTAGAGATATTAAACTGGACATATTAGGTCATTGGTGATTCAGAAAGGATTCCTTGAGGTCTAAGGGGCATCAATGGGAGCAAACGATCACATTAGACCTCATGTACCAAAGAGACATGAACCCTGTCAGCCTCCATGTCAGCCTCCACATCAGCTACCTGAGACAACTCTCTACATTACTCTACAAACACTCACCCAGAAGTTATTCTGCACTTGTCAGTGTTCAATTGGAAATACAAAGAAAATATACTTAAGAATTTACTGAACGTTTGAAAATGAAGATTTTCAGACTAAAAGATCAAATTTTAAATGCAAAACAGAATCAAATGTCATTTTTATTATAAAGGAGTTTAAAAAATGAACTTTGTAGGGAATCTGAAAAAAATCAGTAACACTGCTTGAATGCCACATCGATTACTTGTAATATCAGTGTAATTACTTGTAACATGAATGCATGCATGCCATATGCTTGTACAGAGCTCTCAAAACAGAACAAAACAAGAGTGTTCATAAAAAGGGTCACTTGATTTCCAACGTGTGTTTGGGAAACTAATTTAAAATATTGGTAATCATACAAGTCCAATGAATATATTCCTAAAAAAAGCTGTGCTATTTCCAGGTATTCAGATCAATCTGTCTCATGAAAACAAGTAAAAATTATGCAAAGCAAAATCTTAAAAAGCATTAAAGAATTCACAAGGTAGTGAGGAATTGCTAGGTCAAGCCCAGGACACAGCGGGAATCAGAAATGGAGAGGTAAACAGCATACCTGTATATCTAGGTTGCTTTTACCAAGGACATTCACAGATCCTGCAAATGCAGGCTATTGTATTAGCACTTTTCTGTGTGCTGGGTGCCAGGAATACAATGGTGACTAAGCCAGACAGCCCCGTCTGCCCAAGATATTTTTAGGACACCTCAGTAGTGAGTGTACTTGAAATATGAAGACACTCCCTTGTTTTGGCTCTAGATTTCATAATACGAAACACAAGCAGATGCCTAAAAAAAGAAAAAAAAATGGGTAAGCTCAACAGAGAAAGGTCAAAATCTACAAGGGCAGGTTGAATTCATCTACATTTCTGCTGCAAAATAAAAATGTCAAGTCAAAATACAGAATGGGGAAAAACATCCCTGAAACATGGGAATGGCCTAGTACATTACCCTGGCCAAAGGCTACTGTTTCACTTGAATATTTAACTTGAAATGGCAGACCTTCGGTACAGGGTATCAAAGTTTCTGGCGCTGAATAACTGCTTAGTATTGTCATCTGTGTCCTTGACCGTACGTGAAATTAGGGTACTTCACATATACTTCAAGGCAAACTATTCTAAACTCTTAGGTGTTTATCATTAATCAGATACTCCAAGAAAGCAGAGAACAAAGTCTTCCATAACTTTCAGACTGAGATGAATTTGATCTGATCAGAAATGTATTGGCTCCTGCAGAAAAGATGAGACCTAGGCTGTGTTCCTTACATTTGCAGAAAATTTCTTTTCATGACCCAGCAGACCTATGTTCCTCTTTCTTTCTCCTTAAAAGCTCTATTAATAAGACAAGAACCTCTTGAGACCCAGCAAGAGAAGGATTATCAAACAACTCTGTTTGCTAAAATCATAAGGCAGATGACCTTATCACATTGGCTACAAGTAATCTACTCATAGTAAAAATATATCAAGTCATGATGGAAACTTTGGAAAGCTGGCATTGAAAATATACAATGCAGTATTAATGGCTACTTTACCACAAACTTAGTTCTTTCCAGTACTAGAATTGCTCATACTGTTAAAAGTTAGACATTTTAAAGATATAGAAAGATGAACTCTATAAGTTCCCCATGGATGTCAATTATGACTGTGACCCTGGCTGTTTGTACTCGGATAAGCTTCTCCAGTGTTGGTAGTTTAGTTTCCTAAACTGTAGAAGAATAGGTCAAGATAAAAAATGGCTTTTAATTCTTCTTTGGTAATAGGCAATATCCCAAGGAAAAAAAAAACACACATTCTTACATATTTATATAATTATGTATGCGTGTAATTTCAGAGAGTTCATGGATTCCCTGGAGTTCACGTGGGAGCCCTACAGAGCTCCCTGGACACCAGGCTAAGAACTTCTGGCTGTTCCTATAAGCAGCCTGAGGTGACCTCTGAAAATGGTTCCCTACTCACTTCACCCAAAAAAATCCCATAAAATCATGCAAATCAAATCTTCAAATTTTCATGTTCACTTTAAGAACACTTGTGAAATTGCCCAGGCCATCAAGGGTATGCATATCCGAAAAGCCACCAAGTATCTGAAAGATGCCACTTTACAGAAAAAAATGTGTGCCATTCCCTCATTACAATGAGGGAGTTGGTAGGTATGCCCAAACAGTCGGGGAGACACGGGGACCAAAAAGAATGCTGAATCTATGCTGCACATGCTTAAAAATGCAGAGAGAAGTGCTGGACTTAAGGGTTTAGATGTAGACTCTCTGGTCACTGAGCACATCCAGGTGAACAAAACTCCCAACATGCAGCACAGAACTGACAGAGCTCATGGGCAGATGAACTTGGCTGCAAGCTCCCCCTGCTACACAGAGATGATCCTCACCAAACAAGAGCAGATCGTTCCTAAACCAGGAGAGGAGATTGCACAGATGGAAAAGTTATCTGTCCCAGAAGAATCTGAAGAAACAAAAACTTATGCCCCGGGAGTAAATTGAGCATTAAATAAATGTTAATAAAAGTAAAAGTAAGAAAAAGGAAGAGGAAGAAGAGAAGGAAAGGAAAGGAAAGGAGAGGAAAGGAGAGGAAAGGAATGAGCTTCTGGGTCAGGCAGTCTCAAAATGCTCTCAGTCTAAGAACAGTTGCCTCTGTAAACCAAGCCCTCCTCAGTGAGCCTTGGTATAAAGGAATAGGATCTCTTACCGGGCAAATCCTCAAAATACTAAGGAAGACCCACAGCTAAACTAACAATGCAGCCCTTTGAATTTATAAGAAAAAGGGGCATTTGAGATGGTATTGGACAGTTCCTTTTCATTTACTAGTCATCCCTTTTTGTAGACTATGAACGACCAATATGACATATTGTGTTTGAAACCTAGGTAAGTGTAGGCATTCATATTTCTTTAATTTTGTGAGGATATTATGACTTGTAGTTGGGGTATCATAGACGAAGATCCACTTCTACTTCTTATCTTGTGTTACTGTGCACAAATATTTAGTTACTATTTCAATATCTTTATTTATAAAATGGTAATAATAGGGCCTATTTATTTCCCTGAAAACCTGTGCAGATGGGGCCTGATGTGTGTAAAAGAACTAGCAAGACTGCCAGACCTCTTAGGTGCTAGGTAAATGACAACTGTCATCTGGAAAGTGATTAGACAAGGTACAATATGGCACTGTTTCTCAAACTTTAAAATATATGTTTATTTTGCCATAGCCACAGATCACCCATTTAATATTTTTCTTCAGATTTCACTTTCTTAAAAAAATATAGCCTTTGTCAAAATATGTTAACCAAAAAATAACAAGTTTAGCGTGCTTGTTGTTTTTCTAACACATTAAAATAAAGTCATGTTTAATAAAATTTTTAAATTGTTACTGTGAAGCTGAAAATTATTTTGAAAACTATGCTCTGGCAAACATGTAGCTATGAGAAGCCACTAAACCTTAGCTTAAATTATACCTAATCTATATTTATTATTTTCCCTGGCCAAGAGCAAGACTTGAGCCAAGGTGGTTGGAGTTTTGAAGTTGGAAAGAGAAGGAAATGCCCTGCGGAGGCCAGGTAGCAATACCTTAGGCATCCGATGTTCAGTCAGTGAGTTACAGACCCTGAAGGCTGTGAGCAAAGAAGGACGAGAGAAGGAGGCCAGGACAGAAGATGCTTGTATTTAAGTGATCTCAGTTCCAGAAGTGGACTAGCTTGTGTCGTTTTTTTAGTTTGTAAAAGCTGCGTCTTTATTTAACGGCTGAACTATTTTAAAGCTGGTAAAAAGTAATAGATAATTCATCACTTAAAGTAGAAACAAAAACAATGCTGGCTTGGTCAGGATAATAGCTTGAAAAGCAGAAAAACCGGGTCTTTGATGATGATTTAGTGATGGAAATCTTTTATAATGTACCTCTGTTTAAAAGCTAAGTGCAAGGTTATAATTCCATAAAGGATTTGGGAGACCATTAAAACACTGCTTATCTATTAGCCAATATTGACCCTAGAGCTGCCCAGAGCACTACTTATCCAGCATGTTTCTGTATAAAAAATGAAAAAAAAAAAAAGAAAAAAAAAGTCAATAATCAAGGCTGGAGACAAATCACATCTCATTAAAGCCAGATAACTAAAACTCAGTGGTGCAACTTTCATTAACTTAAAATGTACACACACACACACACACACACACACACACACACACCCCCTTATTGTACTACTTTAAGCTACATGTTGGAGAAACAAAGACATCTATCATTCAACAGACCTCTTTTTTTATGCCTACTTTGCCCCAGATATTTGTTCAAATGACTTGGCATAGAGAGTAGAAAAGCAATTTGGAAAATAAAATGAGTACTAAAGTGAAGTCCTGTATGCTCCAGTTTGAACAAAACAAGTTTATTAAGCACCTACTGTATGCTAAAAATTGTGTCTTTTTCTTTACCTTAGTTCTCTCTTTCCATCGTATGGGAGCCAGTGCAGCCTAGAATTAAATGTTTATCTTTTGAGGTAAACAGATCTGGATTGGAACTCTGAATCTGCTTCTTAACTAGGTACATGCACCTGGATTTTTCTAATCTATGCAGAGTTTCCAAGTTGCTTTTCAACATCCTGCTATTAAAACCACCATGGTATAGAAATAAAGGAAATAAAAATGCAATGGTGAAAGATTGGGCTAAAAGGTTGTTCTGACTGATTTTTTGGAGACTTTGGAAGCCAAACAATTTTAAGTCACAAGAGTCCTTACAAATCAGGTTGGGGTAGGCAGGGCTGTGGCAACTGAACTAACAGTGAACTAAGAGCACACAGCATTAGAAATGACTCTTAATAACAGTATTCAACATATATTTAAATAATGCTATTTTATTTCCACTAAAAGCTTTCCCTCCTGTCTTCTTGTTTTGACCCAGTACCACTTTAAAAGCCTATTAAAGAAAAATGACAGATTCCAAGGTCCAAGTGCATCAAGAGTAGTAGTTTCTCTAATCTTGCCCATGCTGCTTTACATTCATTAATGGAAAACATTTTACCTAAGTGTCAAAAATGCCAATAGCCTCTGCTGAACTCTAAGATCTCATGTCAGGATGAGAAATCTCTTGAAGGAAACATCCTGCATTACCTTCTTGTTATCAAAAAACAATGGCTTACCTAAGGACTAGGATGAAAATTTACATCTATAAACATCTAAACATTTTGAACACTCTGGCGAGCATTTACAGGTTTTGAAAATACTGCTTTCCAATGCAGCGACACCAAAGAGGAAAGCATAAATATAGTTATAGAAAATGTCAATCCAGAGGACTCTATTTAGGTATCCTAAAAACATTCCATTCTCACTACTTAATCCCCCTTGTGATTTTTTAAAATAAATTTCCTAAAGAATATTTGCTTTATTGATGCATACATGTCTTTTAAAAAGACTTCAGATAGATCTTTTAGACAATACAATGAAATAAATACAAATGGAACTTCATATGCATATATAAACTTTCATTATATATAGATAGGAAAACATCTAAAGTCAGATAATTTCTCAGGAAATTTTCCTAGATACACATATCAAATATCTGTATTTAACTTACCTCTAAGTGCCTTAGCTGCTGCACATAACGATCTAGTCCAGACTCTGTATTTCTGCTAAAGCTGCTCTTCCAATTGTCCCTACCCTTTCTCTGCTCTTAACAATAGCATTTTTCAACAATCCTTTTATTTTTCCCAATTTTGTTTTCTTTTCCCAATAATGCATGATCAATATAAAATAAAGAGAAAGTGAAAGTATTTCTAGAGATAAAAGCTCAGAGATAATTGCTATTACAAGTTCAGAGTTTTATTTTCTCCTTGCTCTCCCCAAAATATAGATGTAAATATATATGTGTATGCACATATACTCTATATGATATGTAATATTTGATACATAATGCGAACACACACAGAGTTATATATACTGTTATAAAATCTGTTCTTATTCAACTGTACATCCTAGATATCTATATTAATCAAGACTCTTTCAGTTCCAAAGTACAGAAGAAATCCAAACAAGCCAGACAACCATAACTTCCCCCAACCCCAAAAGGCTTTTTCTGTTCATACAGTAAACATTATTTAGCTCTCTACCTATAAAAATTCCAGGAGTTGAGCTATTTAGCTTTAAGAACAGCTGGTTCTGGATATTATTCAAATGCAGTTATCAAGTTTCTCATCTCTACTATCATATCTCCGCTAGTATACCTCTACTCTCTCTCCATCTTTTAATTGTTTTTGTTTATTTGCTTTTGCATTTGTTTTTTTCTATTTGTCTCATTATTTCCTCCTAAAAATAACCTTTTCCCTGTATTTGGGGGAGGGAGCATCTTTCTCTACAGTTCTGGGAGAACATCCCAGAGTGGAATTCAGTTTGGGACCTTGTCCGTCCGTGTATCTGTTGTTATAGCCAAGAGGATGGAGAATTCTACGGGCTATCTTATGGTAGGGAAAGAGAGACAGTCCCACCTAAATCCCAAAGGAAGTGATGTTAGGGTAAAACAACAGGAAAAGCTCATTAATCATCTCTACATCAATACATAAAGTTTTATCTAATTTCATTTGAGTTAGGGAGAAAACCAAGGCTGATGCAAGTGAGAATGATGTTTAAGAGCAAGAACAACACATGAGATCCAGGGTATATAATACCGGGGTTCCTGAAACTTTTTCTTGCTTTTTAGAGAGGAGTGTCTGAGGCTTGGTGGTCTTAGCAACTCGCGTGGAGTTGATCTGCTGGGTCAGGGTATCCCAGAACCAGGGGTGGGGAATACTACAATTTTGTAATCCCATGTTTTATTTATTGTTGTGCCAATTGGCCCACTAGAGGATGAGTGATACAGGTTGGGTATGTCCCATTGTACCTTGAAATAGCTGAATGCTATTCTTTTTATGGTTATATCGTTATTTATTTACCTTCTACTGAAGGATATTTAGGCTCGTTTTGCTACATTATTCTTTGTAACCATTCATAATCATGCAATAAATACCATCATTCATGCATCTCTGTTAACTTCTACGATGATTTTATGAATACAAATTCCTAGAAGTAAAATTACTCAAAAAATTTTATTCCTTTTTAAATACAAGATTAATTTCTTCCTCCTTTATAAACTTTACCTTAAGTCATGAAGACCACACCAATAATTCTATTGCACCTAAAATTGTAATGTTTTCCTAATATTCTCTTTCATGTTTACTCATTTTATAAGTTTATTGTGTGTTCCTATTATGAGTCTGGCTCTGTGCAAGGTGCTAATGTAATTACAAAGAAAAATAATCCATGGTCCTCATTCCTTACAGAGAGTAATTTAGTCAGGTAGAAAGATAGGAGGACAAGTAATTACTATTTGGTGTGATTTGTGCTATAGGAGGGGTGAGTGCAAGTGCTTTGAGAGCAAAGATATACTGACTTTCCAGAAAGAGGAAGAAAGTCTTCATTCAGAAGTAATAGGTTCTCTCCAAAAATGGTGATAGAACCGGGCATCCAAATGCAAGAAAATGAACCTAGACATAGACTTTACAGTTTATGAAAATTAAAACAAAATGGATCATAGACCTAAATGTAAAATGAAAATCTATAAAACTCCCAGAAAATAACATAGGACAAAAACCTTGACGACTTTGTGTTGGGTGATACCTTTTATGATACAATACACAAGACATACCATGAAAGAAATAATAATAAGCTGGACTTCATTAAAGTCTGTGAAAGAAAATATCAAGAGAATTAAAAGACAGGCCACAGACTGGGAGGAAATATTTGCAAAAGACATATCTGCTAAAGGACTGTTATCCAACAAATATAGAAAACTCTTAAAAGTAAGCGATAAGAAAACAACCTGTTTAAAAAATGGGCTGAAGGTCTTAATAGATACTTCACCAAAGACAGATATATGTCAAATAAGCATATGAAAAGATGCTCAATACAAATTAAAACAACAGTGGCATACCACTACATGTGTATTAGAATGGCCCAAATCTAGAACACTAACAACACCAAATGCTGGTGAGGACGTTAAGCAACAGAAACTCCCATACATTACTGGTGGAAATGAAAAATGATAAACATTTTGGAAGACAGTTTGGGAGTTTCTTAAAAACTAAACATTCCTACCATATGATCTAGCAATTGTGATCCTTGGTATTTACCCAAAGGGCTCAAAAAGCTATGTCCACACACAAAAAAATCTACACATAGATGTTTATAGCAGCTTTATTCATAATTGCCAAAACTCTGAGGTAACCAGAGTTTATCCATTTATATACTGAAGATGTCCTTCAGTATATAAATGGATAAACTGTGGTACATCTTGACATTGGAATATTATTCAGCACTTAAAAAGAAATGAGCTATAAATTCATGTGAAGACACGGAGGAAACTTAAACACATATTACTGAGTGAAAGAAGCCAACCGGAATGGCTACATACTGTATAGTTACAACTATATAACATTCTAGAAAAGGCAAAACTATGAAGACAAAAAAACACTAGTAAAAAAAATCAGTGGTTGCTGACAAGGGAGTAAGAGTGGAGAGACAAACAGGCAGTGCACAGAGGATTTTTAGGGCAGTGAGAATGCTCTGTATGATCTTATAATGATGGGTATATGTCATTATACATTTGTTCAAACTCATAGAATGTACAACACGAAGAGTGAACCCAAAGAGTCTAAGGCCATATCACCATGAACAAACCCAATCCCATCTGATCTCGGAAGCTAAGCAGGGTCGGGCCTGGTTAGTCCTTGGATGGGAGACCACCTAGGAAGACCAGGTGCTGTAGGTGTAAAAAATAAAAAAAAATAAGAGATTATAAACTGACAAGGTCCTTGCAATCTGTGAGGTCAACCAAGGGTCACCTTGCGCCCCCCCACCAAAAAAAGAGTGAACCCAAAGATAAACTATGGACTTTGAGTGATGTGTAAATGTAGGTTTATCAGTGGTAAAAAAAAAAAAAAAGTATCATTCTAGTGAGTGATGCTGATAATGGTGGAGGCTATGCATGTATGGGGGCAGGAGGTATATAAAACTCCTCTAAAAATTGTCTTTAAAAAAGAAATATGAGATTTGATTCCAAAAAATAGGAGGAAGAGGAGTGTAAGCATTCCTAAGTAGAGGGAACTCCACACGCAAAAGCACTATGGTCATGAAGGGAGAGTGTATTCAAGACTCTTTAGGGCACTGGTTGTGATAGGAGCAGCTGGTGCCTGGAAGGACTGTCAGATAACATAAGGGAAAATTCTAATCACCCTAACATTTGAGACTCACTGCTCTTATGTTCTTATTTCTTATTCTCCCCAATAAACTGCAAACTTTTGAGGACAGGTACTATATTTTATTAATTTTGTTATCCTTTATACTTCGTGCAGTGCCTGGAATGTCTATGTGAACACACACATACACCTTCAAAAATATACAAGCGAATGACTCAACTTGTGATTTGTCTTCTCAAAGTCACAGCTTTTTCTTTTGAATGAAATATTTGAATTTAGAAATTTTCTATTAATGTACCTTTTTTTGATTGCATATAAAATGGAAGAAAAATCACCTATAATCTCCGTTCTATAATTGGTGCCTCTCTCTCTCTCTCACACACACAAACACACACAGCACACAAATTATAATTTTCCTTTCTAATCTGCCTTCTTTTTTCACTTCCTTGACATGTTCCCATATCATTATAATCAACCCCACTGTGATTTTTTTAAATAACTGCTACCTCTGTAGTTATATACCTGAATGGCTTCCACATTTTTGATGTTGGAAACTGATGTATCCACCTCAACTGCAACCAGTCTTGACTAAACAATTGTCATTTTTTCAGCCAGACTGCTGTAAAGTGGTCCCCACTTCCAACATTGTTCCCCTACCCACATGTATGGTGTGATCTTATGAAAACAAAAATCTGTTCAAAACTCTTTAAATGTAGAATAATATACAAATTCTCCATTACAGGCCCCCTGCAATATTGTGCTTGCTTACCTCTGTCTCTCCTCTCATTTCAGCCATCCTGGTGGTCAGTCTCTGTGTTCCTGCCACACAGGCCACATATCAGTTTCTCAAAAACACCAAGCTCTTTCCCACCCCAGGACCCTCGTACAGGGACACTCTCTGCCTGGAATGCCTCTTTTTCCCCACTGTTCCCTCGGCTGACTTCTCATCTCTCAGTTCTTGCCTCCAGTGCCTCCTGAGAGGTTGCTCCCTGATCACCCTAGGTAGCTCTTCTTCCACTAATGACCTACATAATGACAACTGGTAAACAGATATTCATGTGTTGGTTTACTTATTTATTGTACGACTCCTCCATTAGAATACAAACTTCGCAAGGGTAGGGATTTTTCCTGTTGCATTCAACGATAAATATCCAAAAATTAATACAGAGTTTGGCACCTGGTGGGCTTTCAAAACACAGACTATAAAGGAGATGTTAAGGGGAGGATTAAGGCGGTGGTTCTCAAATGCCGTACCAGCACCAGCACTATCAACCATTAACACCAGCTGAAAACTGGTTAGAAAGGCAAATCTCAGGCCTCAAATTGAATTACTGTTATCAGAAGCTCCTGGGATAAAGCCCAGTCATCTGTTTTTTTAATAAGCCTTACAGGTGATTCTGATATTCCCAGTTTGACAACCACTGTTGTAAAGTATTTGTTTAGAAACAGAAACATATGTATTTTGTTTAAGTTTCCACAGCCAAAATTTCTTAGAATGTGAACCTTAAATGTTACTGAAAGTAATCTAACATGTCATTGAGAAAAAAGGTCCAAAAATAATTTTTAAAATATATTAATAATTAGTGATAGTTCTGCTTATGTTAGCATTTAAGATTGTAAAACATACATTTTTTATGAACATTAAGTATAATTATGCAGCACATATTTTTTCCTGAAAAGAGTCTTTAAATGGAAAGCTACTTTCATACTCAGATGGCTGAGTATTAATTCAGTTAAGATCAGGTAGAACTATAGAAAAATTGCATTTACTACTTCTCTCAAGATGGTTCAAACAATGAGTTGATCTAGATGATTTATCACTTTGACTTTGAGGTAAATTTTTCCCATACTAATTTTCATTATTTTATTTAAGGGGAATCATTCATTTTTCACATTTGGAGTATTCTATGTGAATAAGATAGTTTCTTGAGCAACACAGTATCAATGGGGTTACAAAGAAGATAGGAAATTAATCACTGAAGATGAGATTTCAGACTGGATCCAAAACACCTGAGATACCTGACCTACATAACTGGATCAAGTGTGGCTCTGAATACCATCTAATAAAACATATATCCACGGCAAGAATAAGAGTTATGAAGCAAGTGTAAATATTCTTTTAAAAAGTTAAAAGGGAACTAAAGCAAAAAGAGAAAAAGTATTAATTGGATTTCTATAATATAATAAGCGTTGTACTAGTGCTGTTTTAAACTTTTATTATTCCCATTTTTTATTTACTCTAAATAAAGGTTTTCCGGTTTGCCTAATGAAAACCAAAGCCAAATCTTTCTAAGTAGAATAGTCTTCGATGGAACACAGACTCGTGTTTTATTTTTAAATAAATGAGCTTTACATTTCCTTTTCATGGGAGTAATTTACAGAAAATAAATCAGGATATACCTTTCCTGCTCACTGATTTTTATATTTTAAATACTATATAAAGAATCTTTTAAGTACGTTTTCTTCTTAAAGAAAAGAACACTTATTTTTATGTCAGTGATTATCCATTCTAAGTAATCTAACCTTGAATTCAGATTTAAAAATTGAACCTTTCATCTCCAAAGGGAAACTGCTGACATTTTTAAACAAAGAAATTAAAATAAAGCCTTCCGATGGGACAAAATTAATTTCCTATCACCTTTAAAACCAGGAAAAAATAAAAACGGCAGGCTGAAACCTTTTGTTACCTAGCTTAGATCACAGTGAATTTCATAGTTGTATTAGTTGTTTAACATTTAATGCTAAGAGATATACTACAAGTTCAGATTTTTTTCAGAATTTTCTACTTTGAATTATTTACTAAAAAATCTTGTATAAAAATAATTCTTAAGAACATTTAAAAAATAAGTACTTTTCAAGTAATTTTATTTTATATATTTTTCAATCAAGAACTTATTTAGAGTAGAATTTCTGAATAACTATTTCAGTGAAACATATTCAAATGTATTTAAAACAGTCAAGACTTCAGAGGCAGCATTTGTTTTTCAAGTAAGATAAACACTGATACTTAAAATATAACAATATAGATCATATATTTATTTTTAAAAATAAATTTCTAATGTTTTGAAATAACAGATAAACTCATCCCCAATTCTAAAATCAATATCAATTATTCTTAATTGGCTTCTCTATGCATCTTTAAGAAAACCAAAAAGTGATATAGAATTCCTAAGATTGATGAACTTTTAAACATACCACCGTCAGAATTCTGGGTTCAGCTGCATTTGGAATCCTTCATTGCTGACAACAGTCTCAAATGACAATCTTCTTTTAAGCACTCTTCAGCATGACAACAGAAAGTTCTCCCCTCCACGCCTGCTTTTTCCATTAGCTAGAGTGTTACATATTAAATACTGCTGTACAAAGCATTTGACTGGAGAGTTTTTAGACAACTCTTCGAATGCTTGAGTCTGAATAATATATATATTTTTAAAAAAGACAACTCATCTCTTTATAAGGATATATGTACTGTTTTTTATTACATTTTAAGGGGGTTGGTTATGGGCTGCCATAGGGGGCTGCCTTTATGTGTCATTGGTTAATAGCGTATGACTCATCTAAGTGACAGTTAGTCATATAATGTCAGTGACATTTTGATGAATTTATTGTCAGTTTTTAATAATCTATTATACTTTAAGATATTTGAATGAGTTGGACAGATTAACATAAAAGGTGGGAGGTATGTTTCAATCTGAATAAAGTGCTTTGGCAAAAAAAAAAAAAAGAAAAACAAAAAACAAAAAAAAACCTTGTTTTACTGGTGAGTGAGATAATTTTTTTTTTTTTTTGGTAGCTGAGTGGGGTTCACTAGAATTTCCTATGTATTTTTTTAGATTTTCATGGAAATTGCCTCATTTTCTTGTTCATTAAAGAGAGCCAGAGGACAGAAAGGACAATTAAGGGGATCATTTTATAAACTATATAAATGTCTAACCAATGTACTGTATACTTGAAACTAATAATAAAATAAAAATGAAAAAAAAAAAAGAAAGGTACAATAGAAACCTTTGTGGTTTATGAAAACTCTGTATCTGTTAAACTAGACATTGTATTATTTTGGCTCTGGGTTGAATATAATGAAGTGATTGTAATCTGAAAGCAACAGAAGTAAATGTTATGTAAAAATAAATAAAAAATAATAAAATTGAGTCTTTTGTCCCCCTGTGGACACATTTACACGATAAGATGGGAAAGATGATTACATTTATTTCTGTTAAGAAAGCCTCCTCAGGACAGCTTATAATGGAATTGATTAAACACTAAACTAAGAGGTAGCCACTTAATAGATATGGCCTTCAGTTAATCAGTATGCTTAAGAATTGATTTTCTTTTAGGCTCACAAAATGAAATTTTAACTTGACACATAGTCTGAAACCTTAAAACAACAAAAGGTAGATTACTATAATCCCTGTGTTTAAACTGCCCATGGCATCAAGGGATTAATAAAATCATACAAGTTTCCATGACTAGGATTTTTATCTGGAATCTTGATTTGTATCCTTTTTTTAAATACAACGTGTGCTTTAATAATTTGTTTACCCAATTTTTCCCTATATCACACTTTTTTTTTCATTTTTTAAAATTTATTTATTTAATTTAGCTTCAAGTATACAGTGCATTGGTTAGACATCTATATAGTTCATAAAATGATCCCCCCAGTTGCTCCCTCCCTCCCCGGCCCTCCACTTAGCCATCATATTAATGCTAACTGCATTCCCTCTGCCGTGGCCCCATCCCCGTGATCAACTATCAACTCCTAATTTTACTTCTTCAACCCTTCACCCCATTCTCCCAAAGAAATCAACAGTAAGAAAACAATTTTAAAAACTTCCACAAGCATCAAAAATTATTTAATAAACAGAGTTTTATTTTTGTTGAAATTTTTTCTTTTGAGGACAGTGATAGCTGCTCAAAATATGAATATTTTGGTGGATTCATTTGGTGAGATTAAGAAGTCTGCATGCCAATGTGAATTGAAAAAAAATACATGGGGAGTTGAAGGACTATAAACAGAAGAGATATAATGAGTATTTTATAGTTTATCAGGATCTGAGCACAGGAGTTTCAATTTTATTATTTTTCTCTGAAGCATTAAACATCAAGGAAAGCACAATATAAATGGTCCTTAGTGTACATGATCATTCCCCAGTAATGCAAACATGTTCTTTAACTGCCTGATCTACCTGTCTTGTGGCTTCGACAGTGCTTTGTGTACAGCACAGCACAGTGCTTAATAGTATGGTCATCTCCATATAATTCTTGCCAACTGCTTACCCAGAGGTATGATAACAGGGGAGTCACTTCATCATTCTGAGCCTCCATTCTCTACCTATTCAGAGTTGTTCTGAGGCTAAAAGAATATAGGTTATCAACAAAATCCCTGAGAGGACCTTAATAAATGTTAGCTGTTGTAATTATTTCAGACGATCATTGTTATGAATGTTCCAACTCTCAATCCTGTGATCCTTCTGATACACACATAACCTGGAGGGCCTGGTTACCTGATTTACTCCATAAACAGAAGCGGGAGATTAATGAGGTCGCCTTGACTTTGAATTACTTTTGATCTGACTTCTCTGGCTGCCTTCATGTTCAAGCAGCTAGAAAATCAGTTTAATGTGAGCTTATTATTGATTAAATGTATGAATATCAAGTAAAACAATTATCTGTACCATTTAACTGGTATGCTCACACGCTAATATATTGAATTTACTTTCATATCCCAAAAACGTATGTAAAATTTCTGCATACAAGTTATTGCAGCTCTCATTTTACATCTAATGTCCTTCAGGGAGGCTTAGGAGATAGATGTTCCAAGAGGAGCTCTTAAACACTCATGGGGAAAACCAGTAAGTTGGTGACTCGGGAAGCCTGCTATGTGTCTAATTACCAAGACATTAGTGCCAGGAGTCAGAAAACATTCAAGGCATCTTGTTCGTTTCCTTGTATTTGTTATGAAGTAAGACTTCCTAAGTAGACGGGCACATTTTGTTTCCTCTACAGTTTTTGAGGGAACTAAAGACAACTGCCCTAGCAGATCAATACTGTACCTAAATTTACTCTAATAATTAAAATGTCTCCATGCCTTGATATCCTAGCATTCTGCTCTGGACATAGCTGTTGGAAGCTGTAGGGGCTTTTGTGGAAGAGTGGGGTGAACTGTTTTGTTTTGCTTTGTTTTGTTTTGTTTTCTGAATGACAAAGGGAGCTATTCTGCTGTGATGCATCTGAAAATATTAAATCCACTGATCATTATGTAATCCCAAGGAATATACACCTCATCCCTTTTCACTAATTTTGTTGAAGTTTAGTATTAAGTTTGTAACAACTCCCTGTCTATTTTTATTTGTTTGTTGATAAAAGAGTAAATTATAAACAGGTCGACCCACCTCTGGGAAGTTCTGAGTTAGCCACACAATTATTAAAATGCAGAGCTGCTACTTCGGAGCAATAGTTTAGGTATGATTTAGAAAGGTATGGATAATATACACAAGTATATTTCTTACAGTTAACCACTGAACTGGAGTCAGAGAAGCACCGGGTCCTGGTGTCAAAGAACCATGCTATGCTACAACCCAGTTCTGTTCCTACCTAGCTCAGAGACTGGGCCAGAAATTTACCTCTCTAACATTATTTTTTCATTGGTAAAATGAGCTTACTACTACTTACTCTCATTGAATTGTTAGGAAAATTAAATGAGATAATGCATACAAAGTGCTTGTAACAGCACTGTTGTATAAATGATTAATACACATCAGAGGGGCAAACTGAAATGCTACTTACGATGGTTGCCAGACTAAAAAGGTGAAGTCTTGAATAGCTCTTGTCTTGCCAGTATAGCAATGTATAAAAACACTTTTGGGAAAGGATCATCTTATTTCAAACACTGGTTCGGTCATTTACTAGCTGTGTAAAATTTTTAAATGAGAATGATAATATAATAATATTTATGGCTTAAATTTAAGAATACCTGAAGTAAACTTTGTCATTTGAATTTTACCATCCAGTGATAAACACTATAAAAAACTGTTGTATACAATTCTAGTATTTTCTCAATGAAAAAGAGGTAGTTATTTTTATATAATTGGTATCAAACTGCACATATTGTTTTTATAACTACCTTCTTACATAATCATACTGACTGGGGGGTTTATTTTCAACTGCCTTGTTTGAGGGCATTGCTATTTTTAATTTTATCTTTTACTCTTGAACATTTAAGTGCTTTATTCTCCGTATTCCATTCCCTCACAAATTACAGTGTGAGAAACATCCTTAAACATAATTATTTGAGCTAACATCTAATTACACTCACTGGATAAATTCCTAGAGTGTGTCAAAAGGTAAGATTATTTTCAGGCTTTTAATCCTTATTGTCTAATTGTTTTCGAGAAAATTCGGATCAATATACATATCTACGAGCAAGAAATAACAGTTTGACAATGGTTAGTGTAAATTCTGGGTTTTATTTTGTTTTAAAATGTTTGGTTTAAAAACATTGCTTATGTTTGTATTTCTGCAATTGTTAGTACTGCTAATCACTTTACATGTTAAAATTATATTGTCTTTCAATTACCTTTTTACTTTTGCATTTATTAATTATAATATCTTTGCAGATTAAGATTAACCACCCTTTTGCATGTACATCCTAGTATGTCAGATCATCACATTTTAAATTTATCTCTTACTTTTACATTTTATTGTAATTTTGATACTTGATAGATAGTCAAATCTATCAAGTTTTCCATGATTGATTTTATTGTCGGTTTACAAAAGCCATTTAGAAAGGCCATTTATTTAATTCTGTGATTTAAAAATGCTTATGTTTCTTTACATATTAATTTTGAATTTACTATCTATTTAGCTCTTAAATTAATTTGATGTAAGATGTAAGATAGTCAGGTAAATTATTTCAATCCCTTCTGAATAACTGACCAGTTATTGTGAGAACATCTGCACATTTTTTGAAGGATCAATATTTCTTTGCTGATTTGTAATACTTTCTCTATTATAACACATCCACTTTGGGTTTAAGCAATCCACGGATAAGTTAGAGGGATTCTGGAAAATTTTATACTAAATCTTCTGGAAAATATAAACTAGCAATCAGTTAGTGTAGAACATGTCCTCGCCACTTTCTAGGATGGGATTCTCAGGGTCAAAGTAAGCAATTAAGTGGCACAAATGAGAAAGATGCCTCTTATGTTTGCAAGGAGAATAACTCTCTCCTCAGCATCAAAGATTCTGCAGAGAAGACCATGCATCCTTTGAGCTGCTGGAAAAGAGTTTTCTTAATAATAGGCAAGAAGATAAATTTAAAACACTGGCTTAAAATATCAATAAACTTTTATGATTTTCTGTATGTCCCATATTTTGTATGAAAATTAAATATTAGGGTATCATTTTCCATAATGATATATTACTAAAAAAAAAATGTTAATATTTTCCTAACTTAGAACTTCAGGTTCTAAGTTAGGAAAATATTAACATTTTCTTGAGAAACTATCACAATAAATGCAAATAATTATCATTTAATTTCACGTAAAATCTCATCAATTAAAGCAGCCATATAAGGCTGCTTTAGTTTAGTCATTTATCTTGTAGTTTAAGTCATCATGATTTCTCAATTGCTGGGAAAAATATGCAAGTTCAAAATACATGATTTAGAGGCAAAGAGCCATAGAGGCAAATGAAATAGTTGCCAATATCCATATGAAAGGTACATTATAGAAGGCTGCAGAGGCTATCTCCCTCTCATCTTCTCTTCCACATGATCATCATTGCCAGTCTTATCAGAAAATTATTCCTATTACCAGCTGAGTTAAAGGCGAACACCATCTGCCAATGCCAGTTGACACAGTCAAACTGAATGGCCTTGTGATTTAAATTTAATGAATTGCTAAAATATTCATGTCAAGATTTTCCTGGTCCATAACCTCTTTCCTGTCTAATTTAATACCCAACATCCTGTAAGAGGAGACATCACTGTAATTTGGAATACAAATTCATATTCCTAGACTCATTACTGGCAACAGCTATAATTATTTTTGGCATCCCAAGAGATAGTAGCAGCAGTAAACTCTTCATTAATGGTTGCTACAGGAACTATGGATTCTGCTTCACAGTTTCGTTCCTTCTAACCTAGATTAATTGTATGCATTCCCTGTAAATTGTCCATATCTAGAGCCATTGGCTGGTATATAGGGCATGGCTCCTTGATAGAGAGAAAAATTTTGCTTGTGAGGACCATTCCGTTGGCTATAGGATCTTATCTTCAAGTGTTATTCACAGAGTTCTCTATATTGATGATACAGAGAAAGGCAATATTTATTCAAACTATCTTAAAAACATTCCTTCTCTACTCTAGAACTTTGCTTGCAGTCAGCCCAAGTTCCCTAGTCTGAATTTATAGAATTGTTCCTTTTCTTAGATTACAAATTTGCTTCCTGAAATTTCCTATCCACACAGGTGTAACAGAACTATTTTGTGGAAACATTGAAAGAAAACAAACTTGCCTTTAAAAAAATTATTCTTTTGCCATTTTTTATTGGGTTTTTGTGACTGCTGCTAACTATACACATATAATTTAACTGAAATAACATTAAAATTTTATCTTGATTTACTATTATTATAAAGAAAGTACTTTTGTAAATAGAGATTTTTTTAAAAAAGATAATTTCACAAAGTTTTAGAAAGGTTGTCTAGATACCATGCGATTTAGGTTATAATATTTAAATATACTTGGGTTGTCTAGAGTTAAATAGATAATATGAGTATGTGTAGAGGCACAATTTTCCAAATATTCCTAAATATACTCGGGTTCTGTAGAGTTAAATAGGTAATATGAGTATTTTGTAGAGGTACAATTTTGCAAATATTCCTAGTAACAGAAAGAATTCACTCTATATTAACAATCTTGGGTACCAGCCAATAGGCTATCCTTTAATTTTTATGGTTGTCTCCATTAGCTATTGCTAAAAAACAAACCCTCCCTAAACACTTTTTATTTAGCTTATGATTCTTTAGCTTATTTAGCTTATTTAGGCCAAGTGGGGTAGTTCTTCTGGTCTTAGAAGAACTCAGGGACTTTTTCATGAGTCTGCGTTTCCTGGTCTTTGCCACTGGACTTTCTCATATCTCTGCCTGAATTGGGCATCCGGGCTCGCCAGGCTCTGGTCTACATGGACTCATCCTCCTGTAGTCTGGCCTGGACTTTTTAACTTGGTGGGGGCAGAACCCCAAGAGAAAGAATGAGAGTGGAAGATCTTCCAAGTATAAAGTTCAGCGCTGGCACATTGTCACCTCTACAGTGGTCTATTGGCCAAAGCAAGTCCCAAGGCCAGAGATAGATTTTATCTCTTGATGGGAAGACCTGCAATCTCATTGAAAATAGAGTGAATACAGAAAAGAAAGAACTGTGGCTAATTTTCTTTCTACCACAATGCCTCTGACATATTTAAATATGGCTCTCATTTTAAGTGTGAGGCTAGCTAAATCTAGACTTAGCTTATATTTAATGTCATTTCTAATTTCTAGAGCTCTTAGCTTTCTCCATTTATATGCATGCATCCCAGTACTTAGGTAACAATATCTGTGTTTGCCATATTTCTCCATCCTACAATATCATACTTCACACATAGTAGCTTTTAAATATATACTATTTACCCTATTACTTTATCAATATCACTTCATTGTATTAGCTCTCAATATTGCAGATCCTTTTAATCTCTAAAATATTAAAGAATTTTAGTATAAATAAATAACACATACTATAAGTTCAAGATTTGAAGCAAAATATTCTAAAGATATAATTCACTCTTCTGAAGATTAATTCCAGAACAAACTATAATGCCTTACAAATATACTTAGTTGACTAAATTATCATAAGCAGTGGATACATGATCAAAATAAAAATTCACCATGCTGACTCAAGACCATTGAGGAAATGTTTACACAATGGTTGACAAAACAATTTATCGAACAGATATAAAGTCTATCAACACAATGCCCGGTAAACTCATCGGATGTGTTTCTAGATTTATTTTTTCATTTTTACAGTTGACAAATTCAACACAGCTTCTCCTTAAATTCCATGTAAGACACCACCTTGAAGGATTTGGAGTTATTTCCTATGAACCTAAAGTTTTAGCTAATGGCAAATTTTGTGAGAAAGCTCTATTTGTTTTCTGTAATTCGGAAATTGTCATTACTCACAATGTAGCTTATATTAGGAGTCACTTTCCCCTACAAGTTTAGGCTCCTTTCCTGTTGACTCTTTATAAATTTGCTTTGTCATCCCGAAAATGGTCTCGTTACAACTGAATAACTTTTGCGAAGAAATAAAATATCAGATACATTGCATAATATGCACGGGGCAAGTTGCAACCAGTACAATCATCCTAAGCAAAGATCTTCAGCAACACACAATTATATTCACATATATAAATACCTATTAATTTAAACCACATGAGAGTTGTTATTTTGTGGGGCATAAATGAATAAATACTGTTAATCTCATAAGATCAATTTAAAAATATACACATACCATAATATATACGTAATTATATACACATATATACTCATATTATTTCATGGTGGAGTAGAATAAGAGGAAGGTTGATAAATTTACAAATTGAAAGGTATCCAGACAGTAGTCCAAATAGCGGATATATAGTCATTGCCTTCTGAGGTTCCCTGTGGCAAATGTATACAAAGAATGTATTCTAAGCCAATTATTT
Source organism: Pteropus vampyrus (assembly GCF_000151845.1). NCBI lineage: Eukaryota > Metazoa > Chordata > Mammalia > Chiroptera > Pteropodidae > Pteropus > Pteropus vampyrus. The sequence continues at coordinate 5,063,666 of NW_011888857.1, forward strand.
TGCCCTTCATTTAAAGATAAGCTTTGCAAGCAAGTAACCAGTTAATGGCTTTTAAACATTTTTTTTTTTTGTAATGGAACCATTGGTTGAAATGGAATTTGTGTTGTGCCCTAATTTATGAAATAGATAAAAGTGGACATATTCTGATAGAAGTTAGAAGAGTGAATCCAAAAACATCACTGAGTCATAACATTTATACAATTTGAGTAGAAGTGCAATAGTAGATGATTACTGCATCAGGTAGATTTGCCAAGACATTAGACTAGGATTTCTTAAATTCAACATCTGTGGCCTATTACCATCATCACACACCATCTCTTGTTTTAATGTCAAAACCAAAATATGCATATAGGTTTAACTGATTCTTCTTAACTTTATATTCTAAAGTTCAAATTTAGTCAGAGATTTGGGAATTGGCTACTGAAGAGCAGAAATGAAATATAGGGTAGATTGGGGCGGCATGTGGTAAATTCTAAAGAAGCAGATATACAGATTTTATTTAATCTTAGTTTATTTTCTAACTATTTGAAGTATGCTATGCTTGTCTTCCTATTGGTGATAAAGGCATCTTAAGGAACAGCCTCTGTTTTTCCTTAGTTTATGTTATAATTCCTTCATTGGAACAATGCTTTACAGATGGTAGAGACTGTCTAAACATCCATTGTATTGATCAGACAGGGAGAGAGAGAGAGAGAGGGGGAGGGAGAGAGAGAGAGAGAGAGAGAAAGAGAGAGAGAGAGAGAGAGAGAGAGAGAGATTGAGAGAGAGAGAGAGAGAGAAAGATGAAGTAAACACAGGGAGATAAATCCCTGATTTGTAAAGATAACCTAAGAATTATTGTCACAAAATAGTGACTTCTTTAAATAAAACCAAAGAGGAATAAAGAAATTTGGCAGAAGCATTATCCCTGAATTTATTTATTAAAGTTTGGTTTTTTTTATGATAGTGATATTTAAATCATTCCACATTTATTCACGAATGCTTTGTGGTGACTAATAAAGGGATTTGCAAAGTTAATCCAAGCCAAACCAAATCAAACATCACAGAGAAAAATATAATCACGAATGTGATTGTTAGTCATGCCGTGACAATGAAAGCTAAATCATTCCTTGTATTAAATTAGCTTTTACAAAGGCATTTCTATTTTAATCAATAAAAACAAGAAGAAAAGAAAGGTAAGCTTTGATTGAGTCAGGATTTGTCTTGGAACATATCAAAGGAGTATTGGATGACCACACTCAAAAGCTTTGAAGAGTCTTTTTGCGGAATGCTGCAATTGCTCGAGCCAGGTTTCTTTTCTTTGATTGAACGCTAGACCAGTTACTTATTTGTTATTGAATCATAATTTTAATGAAGTATTCTCAATCTCAAAGTTGTTATAAAAACCTGCTGTACAGTCAGCTTTTACTATGCTCCAGATACTTTCATAGGGTTATCTCATGTAGTCATCAAAGAATTTTGTCAAGCAGACAACATGATTCTAATTTTACAGATAGGCAAAACAAGGCTAAGTGAGTTTAATTAACCGGCTCAAGGTATCACAATTAGTAAGTAGGAGAACTGGAAATCAAGTCTTGGTCCATTTGATACTAAAATCTATGTACTCATTAAATCATGCTGCTTTTCAAAAAACATGAAAAATAAATAATCTCCTAAAGAAAATATTGCTGAATGATTTTGCATTTCAGATTATTTTTAAAAGTTCTGTTTGATAATATAAATGAATATAACGTCTACATATTACTTTTCACTTTTGAGTCCTTAAGTATGTATATTAAACTGCGTGCCCACTTATACTCTCTAGCATGATATAGATTACTACTGAAAATATTGAAAGATTTTAGAAGTTATGGTCTTCAAATGGCTTATTGATAGTATAATCTGCATTACCTTAGGCAATCTTCTCTTGGATTCAGAATTATCTTTGGGGATAAAATCTTTAATGAGCCGAGATCGGTCATAATTAGCATGTTCTGATTCATCGATGTAATCTTTATCTTTTCCTAGGGCTAGAAAAGAGACAAAGACAATTACAACCATTTTTATCCTTCTTTTTTTCTCTCTCTTTAACATATACTAATCTTTTTTAAATGTTTACCCAAGGCTCAGTCAAATAAAATTTGGCCCATCCATCCAATAAATAAGCCAGAAAATTAATAACACAAAAGCTTGTCTGTTAATGAGTTAATATGTACACTACAGTAACTTCATGAGAATTAAATGCATCTCTGCTATTTAATTACTCAAAACTGTTTGAAAATAAAATTAGAATTATGCTAATTCTATTGGATACATCATCTCTTCTGAAGTTGAAGATATTTGTAAGAATTCAGTAGATTCTTAAGCATTTATTTGTTTAATTAAAAATTGTATAACTTTGAGAATTATTTTCTTAAAAATTGGAAAGTTTATAAATGTGAATTTGACTTAAAGGTGTAAGAAGTCTGAGAAATCATAGAAGAAATTTTAACAAACATTACAAGGAAGATTTAAAAAATATATTAGGAGACTGAACTCAAACTACAATTGCAAAAAGGAAAAAGGTCATGGAAAATGATATTTACCATTGAAATGATACAAGCAGTAAGACACTGTAGTATCAGTCATATTCAAGTATATGAATAATGAACACGCTATAATCAGTGTAAAAGAAAATAAAATAGAAAATCTCTATGATGACTATAAAAAGTACTATTGATACACTTCACAAAATTCATATTCCAAGTGATACAAATATCTCTTCAAATTAAAAAACAAAAAGATTCATATATATTTAGACTTTTAAAATTAACTAAAATGTTTTAGAGAGAGTTTTTTCCCCCTGATCTGTTACTACTATTAAGCATTAATATTGACTTGGACGACTATATGTAGTAATTTAAAGAGTTCAATCATCTGACATAGTATTATGACAGAAGAAAAAACAATTTGTTTATAATGCATGCATTGATTTCTTTTATTAGTAAAGCTTAACATCTGCTATAACATGATATGCCAGGGATAGCTGGTAGTACCAGGTTCTTAACAGTAGTATGAACGAAGATCAGACAGGTCACATTATGTCTTAGGATATAATTAATTGCCAATTATGTTAAAATTCTCTAAGTATTTAAGGTTATAACTAGACCTATTAATATAGCTAACATGGGTGGAAGATTAACATACAAAGAACTGGAATCTTTATATGTATTATTTCTTTTAACCGTTATACAACTCTATAAAGAGGGTATGATTTTTTACTTACATTTAATAATAAGTAAATTAAGGCATATGGAAATTAAATAGCATGCCAAAGTCACTAAACCAACAAGGGGTACATCCAGAACTGAAACTTATCAGGATCTAACTTCAAAGCAGATGTTTTGTGAAAATACTGTTTCCTCTAGATTTAAGTAAATTACAATTCATTCATTCAACAATTGTTTATTAAACACCTATGACATGCCAGACATTCTTTTAAGAGTTATAGCAGTAAACAGAACATTCAACTAAGAGAAGAAAAATAAATAAAAACAAATAGAGTAAAATACTTAGTATGCTTTGCAGTCAGCACAGTAGTGAGTAAGGGTGAAAGCATCAAAGGTGGGAGCGGGGTTACTTTAGTACACAGAACTGTAGTAACATTTGAGCAAAGACCAGATGAAGTGAGGCAGTAAGTCACGTGGGAGGTAAACTAGAAGAAGAATGGACCAGATGGAATAAATAAAAAATGCAAACTCTGGACTTGCCTTGAACTGTTGTCAGGTGAGTGAGAAAGGAACTGAAATTTTGGATTAATTTGTTGAAGTAGTTCCCAAACTCCACCATGTTCAACTTCCAGGTTTGTAAGGCATAAAATGCTTAGTGCTCTGTTTCCTTCTCTTTCTCTTTGTTCTCCTCCCTTTTCCTACTTTTCCTTTCTCTCTACTCCTCTTCCTCCATTCTCTCCCTGTCTCCCTGTGTCTCTCCCCCAGCTCTTCCATCTTTTTTTTTCATCTTTTGATTTTAAGCAGCAATAGATAAACTTCATATGCTATTGAGGGTTGTGCACTGGCCTGTGGGTCAGAAAACTGCTATTTCTCATTTTAAATTTGCCATATCTTAACTATGTAATTTTCTTTCCCTTCACCTGTAAAGTGAAGGTTTTGAATAAGATCTCAAAGGGTCCTTTAAGCTCTAAAAATTATTTAACAAAGACTATGGGGAAGGCAAAGATGATAAGGGACTATATATAAACACACATACACACATAAATAATGCTTAGAATTCAATAATAAAAACACAACTCGGTTTAAAAATGGGCAGAGGATTTGAATAGATATTTCTCAAAAAAATATCATTTTTGTTTATTTTAATTCCAATAAAACCCATAATGAGACCATTTTATAACCACTAGGATGGCTATAATCAAAAAGACAGGCAATAACAAGTGTTGGAGGGAGTGAAAAATGGTACAATTGCTCTGGAAAACAGTCTAGCAGTTCTTCAGAAATTTTAACACGAAGCTACCATAGGATTCCACATTCCACTCTTAGGTATATACTCAAGAGAAATAAAAACATAAATACACACACACACACACACACACACACACACACACACACTAACTTGTACACAAATGCTTATAGTGGCATTATTCATAATAGCCAAAAAAATGAAAACAATCTAAATATCCATCAATTGATGAACGGATAAAGTATGGTTTATCCAAACAATGGCATGTTATTTATTAACAGAAAGGAATGAGAGAAGTATCAAATAATTCTAAAACATGGATGAACTGTGGAAACATTATGCTAAGTGAAAAACGTCAGTCACAAGAGACCAAATATTGTATGATTTCATTTATATGA
>NW_011888857.1:5068547-5121042 GCF_000151845.1 Pteropus vampyrus
TTTTAACACGAAGCTACCATAGGATTCCACATTCCACTCTTAGGTATATACTCAAGAGAAATAAAAACATAAATACACACACACACACACACACACACACACACACACACACTAACTTGTACACAAATGCTTATAGTGGCATTATTCATAATAGCCAAAAAAATGAAAACAATCTAAATATCCATCAATTGATGAACGGATAAAGTATGGTTTATCCAAACAATGGCATGTTATTTATTAACAGAAAGGAATGAGAGAAGTATCAAATAATTCTAAAACATGGATGAACTGTGGAAACATTATGCTAAGTGAAAAACGTCAGTCACAAGAGACCAAATATTGTATGATTTCATTTATATGAACTATCCAGAATAATTTATTTATTGAACTATCCAGAACTAATTTAAAGAGATAGTGAATTAATGGTCGCCTATGGCTTAGGGTCTAGGATGAGAATAACGGGTGTTTGCCAACAGGTATGAGGTTTCTTTTTGAGGTCATGGAAATGTTCTAAAACTGACTGCGGTGATGGGAGTCCATGTTTTTGAATATACTAAAAACCACTGAAGTGCACACTTTAAAAGGGTAAACTGTATGGTATGTGAATCATATCTCAAGAAAGGTGTTATATTTTTAAAAATCCAAGATTTTCAAAGCCTAAGAAAACTATTTAATGTGTTGAAGCAGGGAGCCTGATGCAGTGGAATGAGAACTAACATTGGTTCAGCAAACCCAAGTTAAAATTCTGGTTATGTCATTTATTAGCTTAATGGCAGTGGCTCAGTTTCTTAATCTGAAAATCTGAGGTAATAAAATCCTATCATTCCAAAGATTAAGTAGGACAATCTAAGTGACTTGAACATGTTAGGTACTGAAGAAATATATATGCCTTTTCTTTGGCCCTTCTTTAAATTCACAGTTCTAGTATTTAGGAATCTAGAAAATAAAGTATGTAAATTGAGGCTACCAAAAAGCCATATAGCTTCCATTTTAAAGCCTAAGTAGATAGGAAACACTGTAATTACTTTGAGTATGTCAATGAAAAATTTAAAATTAAATTATACATCTCATTTACAATCATCAATAAAATGATTCATGAGAAAACTTTTGTTGAGTTGAGTGGAAATCCATTAAATGTTCTAAATTTTGGTTGCGAGCCACCATCATCTCAAAGCTCAAGGGGCCCCGAGCAGTATAGCAGAGGCCACTATGACCTTAACAGAAACCTTACAGTCATCTGTGGGAGTGTAATTTTAATAGCCAAATAATTCCAGCTCAATAATTATTTATTATAATGCCATTTTATTCCATTACTTTGTTACATTATGTTAGAATTGCTGGAGAATCTGAGAATGGATGAAGTAAATCTTGGGCAATTTTAAATATGTGTGAGTGATCTTACTAGTTGGCCTCCGCTAGTTTGCACCTGTGCAACCTTCTCATACATTGCTAATAATGGTGTGTTCCAGGACTATCAGGGTAGCTGAGGTTGAAGATTAAAATAATAATAATAATGCTTTAAAGTTATTGTCATATTTTATAATTTTTATATTATCTCCAACATATATTCCCTTACATCTCTCAAAACCTCTTAATTCAATTCTGCTCAAACAATGTTTATTTACATTACATAAAGGAATCAAACCATAATATTGATATCTCCATTTCACAAGCTGGAAAACTGAGGCACATATAGTGTGTACTCTTGTGGTTAGTTAAAGAATTAGTACCTAAAACTGGATCTTCTGACTGCTAATAAATTTCAGGATTTTTAAAATTATTGTTCCATCAAAGTTTCTCATGAAAAATAAATCTAATGGTTTATACATGGTTGACTCAGTGGTTAAAACATGGTGATAGCAATGATCCAAATGTATTAATCCTTCGCAGTTCATTTGTTGCCTACTTCTCCCTAACACTAATACTAGTCCTGACAGTAGCCAGTCACAGTGAGAGTACTACTGGAGCTATACTCAGTCAACCCCACGACTACACAAATCCTGCAGATAAAGTGCTTTCCACTGTGTCAGTGAACCAATGTTTATTCTACCCACATCTATCCTTCCATACAATACACCCAATCATCATGTCTCCAACTATCTATCATTTAGTAGATAGTATGTGCAAGGCAATATAAATAAGACAGAAATAAATAGCAATTATAATCACCTAGTGAACTGAGCATGAATACAGTCATATCCAAAATAATAAATGCTATAATAAAAGAAAGGAGAAAACATCTAAATGACTTTGAGTATTAGGGAGGATTCAAATGACAGCAATATTAAAAACATATTTTTCTACTCCTTAAAAAGTGTGATGACTAATGGATCTTTAAATGTTCTACAAAGAGATTTGTCAACACAATTTAAAGGAAAAAGAAACATAATCAGATTAGGCCCTCAATGAGAAAAATAACAAAGTACTGATTCCTAACAGGTGAGAAAAATCACGGTGATAAATGACATCATGGAGATCAAAGTAATGAGTGAATTCTACAGCAGAGGCTCCAAGAGGTGTTCATATGTGTGTGTATATGTGTGTGTGTAGATATTCTTTTATCCATTGGTCTGTCCTTTCACTGATCCTAAAAATGTTCTTTGAGCACCTATCATGTGCCAGGTACTGTTCTGGATTCTGGGCTATGGGCATCAACAAGATTGACAAAGTTTCTGTCCTCTGGAAACAGAAAGAAGGAGAAAAATAAATCACTTAATTTCAGGTAATACTTAAGTATTATGAATAAAAATAAATCAAGAGTAGGAGACGCAAAGTGTCTGTATAAATTTGCTTATTGTCAGTGTGAAGGCCCTGGGATAAGAGAAAGCTTATTATGAATAAAGAACAAAAGAAGGTTGGATTGGCTGCAGTATTATAAAAGGAAGCATTAGGAACTGGCCTAGAGAGGCCAGGCCCAGGTATCCTCTAAAGCCTCTGAAGCCCACAGTAAAGAGTTTATATTTTAAATATAACAGGAAACCTGGAGAGATTGGAGTAGAGAAATAATGAGATTTAATTTTCCTTTTATTAAAGCTTTCTGTAACTGCTGTGTGGAAAATAAGACTATAAGGAGGCAAGAGTTGGAGCACAGAGACCAAATAGGAGTTATGACACTAGATTACCAAGTGATAGGAGCAGACTGGACCAAGGTGTAGCAGTGGATATAGCATTTGTAGCAGAAAGTGTTGAGCAGTGTCAGATTCTGAATATAATTTGAGGCTTGAGCCAAGGGGACTTACTTAATGTGTTTAATAAACGAATAGATTTACAGTGACTGTAAGCCTGTTACAATCGGAAAACAGTATGTTTTTTCACTGCAATTCCCTTATTTCTATAATCCTCAAATAGGTTGGTAACATTAGTATAAAGTTCTTTTTTATACCATATTACTATGAAACATTGGAAAAAATAATGAAAATTGGTGGAAATTATCTAATACTACAGAATGAAAGCAAAATCACCATGTACTCATTTGAGCATAATTGATTTATGAAATAGGACTAATGAGCATTCCAGCAAGTGAAATTAGTAAGTTTGTAGAAAGCAAACAAATACCTTAACTATCTAATATAAATCGCTTCCTGAAGGAGTTACTTCATAACATCAGCCAAATGTTGAGTTCACAAGATTAGGCAGATGTATATTTTTGTTGGTTGGACTCAAATTAGGTTGGTCTTAATAAATCCTATTTACTTCACTTCAAGTTACCCAATTTTATTGCAATTTAGACATGGGCAGAATCAAGCTTCAGTTACCTGTTAATACAGATTTCTGTTATTGTTATTTTTCAGAATACAAATGAGAAAAAAGGGCAGGTGATAGTAGCAGAGTTTCTAGGATTGATAGACAATATTATTGCCACATCAGGACTTCAAATTCTTTATTACATGGATCTATCATCTCTCAAATACATTTTACCATATAATGTTATCCCTACTCCCACTTTTCACGACTTCCATTCTGATACTCATCAACATCTTGCAGAGCTGGTGTTTCTTCGCCATCACTAACCACTTTTCACTTTAAAAGCTTCTATTCCTATTATGGTGATTAAGATAGAAGGTGTGACTTCTTAGGTTGGAATCTCAGTTCTCCATTGGCTAAGCTATATGGCATTTGGCAAGTTATTTTATCCCTTAGTGAATCAGGTTTCTCAACTGTAAAAAGCGGCTGATAATAGTACCTAAACAAAAACATTGTTATGGGAATTAAGTGAGATAATGAAGGTAGAGAGTTGTGCAATAATTGTTCAGTAAATCATTGTTATAATGCTGTGCCATAAGAATCACATTTTGGTGATAACAGAAATAGCTGGTTAGTAAAGATATCTCTGAGCCCAGCAGAATTTAATGTGAAAAATAAGCTTTGTTTGTGAATGAATAAAACAATAAACAAGTGTTTGTTGAATCTCTATGATGATGTACTAGGAGCTGTGGTGAAGCTATGTCTCTTCATTTAATTCAACAGTCTTGCAAAGTATGGATCATTAATCCCAATTTACAAATGAGATTAATGAGGCTCAGATAGGTTAATAATATGCCACATTCACACAGCTAGGAGATTTGACCAGTATCTGGATGGGAAAACAGCACTTCATATTATTCTACAAATCTTGTTGGACAACCTTAGTGGAAATTCCCAGCTTTAAACCAATAAAACCATGAATATTCCCTTCCTCTATAGCTTTCATTTTGAACAATAAGAAATATCAATCCTCAAACAGGTGACTGTCAGATGAGAAGGGAGTTGAGGGGTTAAGTGAAAAAAGGTGAAAGAATTAAGAAGTACAAACTGGTATTTACAAAATAATCATGTGGATGCGAAGTACTGCATAGGGAATATAGTCAATAATATTGTAATAACTGTGTGTAGTGCCAGGCAGGTACCAGACTAATTGAAGAAATTGCTTTGTAAATTATATAAATGTCTCACCACTATGCTATACACCTGAAACTTCTACAAAATAATATTGAATATCAACATTAATTTAAAAAGTTACATTCTAAGAATAAAAAAAGTCTTGGAAATTAAATAAACATGATTTTGCCCCTCACACACATGCACACACACACACACGCATGCATGTACCTGCATGCACACACACACATGAAAAGATATTTGGAAGAAAAATTCAGGGAATCTCTCAGAACCAAGACAGAAATCAAAACCACAAGATGAAAGAAAAGTTTCTAAATTTTAGTTGGACTTCCAGAAAGACAGGAAGAAAAATATAAAAGGGAATAAATTGTGGGAAAATTATATCAAAGTGGAAAGGAGATATGAGACAAACTGAAAAGACACAATTTCTAGAGCAGGATGAATTAAAACCACATGTGTGTTTCTACACACACCCTTAAACATAATGTACAATTCTATAATACAAAAAGTAAAGATAATAAAAATGTACATACAGAAGAAAAATATCAATTACAAAGGAATAAGAATCAGACAGCAGTAACAACGTATGCTAAGTGACAGTAAATTAGTCATCAAATTTCTAGAAAAAATTATTTTTAATTTAGAATTTTATAACCAATCAGTTGTAAGAGCAAATTAAAGTCATTCTGTATATACAAAAACTTAGAAAGTTTGCACAACACCAACCTTTAAAAGTAGTTGCTTAAGGATATACTCTAAAAAATGAGAATGAAAACTAACGAAAAGGAACATATGGGGCATCAGAAATTGGAATTAACCAATAACCCAGTGTAAAGTCATTGGCACCAAGAATTTCTTAAATAAGAAGAGTGAGAAGAAGGATATAAAAACAAGAAACCAAAACATAATGGGAATATTTAGAGGAAGAAATATTTTTGTTCTCCCCAGAAGAAAAAAATCAGATAACCTAGGAAAATAAAACTAACAAAAGTTTGTGGTATAAAAAAGTATAATGTGTAATTTTGAGTATTTGATGGAGGGATAGAAATGGGAATCAATATGACCTTGATTCTAGGAATATTCAAGAGTGGCCCAGAGGTCATAATGACTTGGAACTATTTGAAAGGAAGTAATACTACATCTGAGGAAGGCACTGCTTTCATAGCTGTAATATAGCCAAGTAGGAGTCAAGATACGTTGTTGAAATGTGGCAACATGATATAAAGGTAAAAATATACTATTTAAAGTTTTAGCGGAGAGATTTAAATTTAAAAAAGCAATATAACTATGAAAAATTGAAAAGTTATACGAGTGGGCTAAACCTTTATCTAGCACAATAGAAAATCAACAACGATGCTAAAAATGATAAATCTAGACAAATAGTAGTATAATGTATTTATTCATACAGAATTGAAACTTCCAAAAGACTACAGCAGAAATCATTAATTTTTTTCAGTTAAGAGATTGTCATTCACTATGTCTTCATAGATTATCTGAATGTCAAACTACATATGAAATTCTTTAATAATTTTTTAACCTCAGAATATTATAGTTGCCCAACAAATGTTAAGAACCAAACATGAGTATTTTTTTCTAAAAAAGATAATAATATTCTAGGTTTTAAGAAGACAGCTTACTTTTAGAAAGAAGGAAAGGAGGGAGGATATATTGGACATCAACTCACCTAAGCAAAAGTCACTGAGGTCAGTAAAAGAGCATTTGAGCATGGAGTCTTTTTTGTCCCCTTCAGCATTAACTGGAAAAAAAAAAATGACTCTTTGTAGATTTGAGAAATAAAAGCATGTTGATTAGAAAAATGACCATGGTGACTGATAGCTCAATGATGGCTAAACAACATAAAGAATTTTTTTTTTAAGTTAATGAGTTGAAATTAGTTATTTAAAATTTCATTCAGTAAGGGAAAGAAACATCTATACTATATCTTAATATCTTCATCTTCTGGAATAAGCCACTTTCCTTATTCGACATGGATGTAAGATGACTATTTATAATATAGATAGTGATTTCACAATATTATTGAAAAGATAATCTTAGTATTTTCGAGTTATCTAAAGGAAGAAGCAACCCTAAGGATCATAAAGGAATGTATTCTCATAAGACATGTGCCTCTTAGAGAGGGATGGGAAAAGAAAAATGTATCCCCATCCACTGAATGATGGCGGGGACTGGTTGTATTTTGACACCTGATTCTTGTGAAAAAAAAAATTGTCTAAAGGCATAATGGTGTGTCTCTGATGAGTGGATGTGTGTAGAAGAGTGCCTAAGCGTAGTCAGAGTCTCTTTAATGTGGCATCCAGCTGTGTGTCAGGCCTGTGTTACCTAAGCCTTCGGTGTCAACATTTGGTTGCCAATACTTGTCCCACCACATCTTCCTGTAACTAAATCTTCACTGCTCTATTGTTAATATTATTTAAAGTCTTTGGTCTTTCTTTATAGGGAATTAAGTTTATTATTAATGACATGTTCTACTCCATTTCTGCGAATAAATTTTCACCAGGAATGGTAATGAGTCGATTCAGGTAAGCTGATCTGTCTTCTCTTGAAAACAGCAAGTGTTAGGTCAAGGTTTACACGGAGTTGTCTACCTTCAAGGCATGACAGAACTGAAAACACATCTGGCCAATGAATGGCTGAATGGCCTTTCATCTGACTGGCATGGGGTATTGTTCTCCTTCTTATGTCAGGTGCCTTCCTAAAAAACTTTATAAATACTAGTGGAATGGATGAAGAAAAGAAGGAATGGTATGAATAAACTTACCCTTTATAAGTTGAACAAGAAAAGAGAGCTCACCTTGCTCTGCTTTGTCAGCAGAGATTAAGGTTACAGAAGTGGGAGCCTGCGATTCACTCTCAACTGACTGGAAGAGCGAAGTAGACTGGCTCAAGGTCTTTGAGTAAGCATAGCTCTGGACCAGACAAGGCAGGGATCTCCTAGATGGTTTTAATGAAGTTTCTTTTGCTATCTCACTCTTGCTTAAATTCATACCTGAAAATCCAAATTGGTGAGTGTTAGCAATAAGAAATAATCAGCAGAAGTTAATAAATAATTTTAATTCTTGTGATATATGTTTCTGGAAACTACTCTTGAAAAGCACCATTTAGGAATTAGAATTGAGTTAGTTTTGTTCATATTTTGTCAGGGGAAATGTTTAGAGATTTTTGTCAAATAGTTCTCAGAAATAAACAGTTCTTCTTCCAGTTTGATCTTTCACCATTTAAAAAGGTTCTGTATAAAAGAGACAAGATGTTTAAGTTCATTTGGGTCATTATGAGAACAATGATTTTAATTATCTTTGGATAAAACTAACCATTTAGGTTTTCAAGAAGAAAAATAAATAAAACCTGATTCATAAACATTCAAATTAATTACTAAAAGAAGTCCTTCATTCTATATCCTAGACTCCCTTAAACATATACATAAATGCATTAATGGAGACCAAGAAGCTGGAAAGAGATGACATAGTATATTACTAGCTAGCAGGCAGGGGTCAAGAGAGAGCATTCCTGTGCTGAGGGAAACAGTCTCTCCCCTCATTCAGAGAAGGCTGATCTGCTAGAATGCACCTCAACAAGACTCTGACTCCATAAGTGGAAGCCCCAGCAACTGTATGCTACAGCAAGGATGACCCCACTAACCTGTCCCCATGCACTGCCATCCCTGATATCAATCTCAGGTCATTCCTCATTCCCAAACTCTAATCCTCAAATATCTCTGGTCACTGCCATTTCTGACAGCATCTCCTACCCAGATTGTGTCACTATGTCCCTGGAAACATGTCAAACATCAGAAAACCCACTTAATTTCATCCTCAGGTTTCTCTATAGGTAATCCATTTTCTTTCCTAATCTCACCCAAACCTGCACTACACCATGGATTTATTGAAGAATAATTGACAAATACAGTTTTATAACTTTAAAGTATACAATATGATGATTTGATATACAGTAGTCTCTCCCTTCTCTGAAGTTTTGCTTACCACGGTTTGTTACCTGAGGTCTGAAAATATCAAATGAAAAATTCCAGAAATAAATGATTCGTAAGTTTTAAGTTGCCTGCCATTCTGAATATTGTGTTAAAACCTCACACATCCCACTGTGGCCTACCAGAGATATCAATCACCTCTTTGTCTAGAGTGTACAAGATAAAGAGATCACATTCATATAACCTTTATTACAGTATATTGTTATACTTGTTCTATTTTACTAGCAATTGTTGTTAATCTCTTACTGCATTTAATGTATAAATTAAACTTTATCACAGGTATGTATATATAGGAAAAAAGTAGGGTTCAGTACTGTTTATAATTTCAGGCATCCTCTGGGGTCTCTGAATGCATCCTCCATGCATAAGGGGGAGACTACTGTACATATACAATGTGGAAGGAGTACAGAGATCAGGATAATTAACACATACATCACCTCACATAGTAAACTCTTTTTTCGTGTGGTAAAAATGATTATCAACCATCAATAACTTTCAAATATACTGTACCATATTAATAACAAGTCACCATGCTGTACCTTAGGTCCTCAAAAATTATTCCCCTTATAACTGAAAGTTTGTATTCTTTCACCTTCATCTCCCCATTTTTCTTCATCTTTCCTCTCCAAACAAACAAACAAACAAACAAGAAAATACAACTTTAAAATTCCTGCCTTTAGGCTATTCCTCTATTATTCTTTGTTGTCATTTTCATTTATTACTTCCAGGTTATTTCCCAACATTCATGAAAAATTTAGCTTCTAAGTCACTTCTTTCTTGCTATTTTCTGCTTAATACCTATCATTCTCATCCATAGCATATATTTTATTTATTGACTCTATTTTTGTATACATCGCTAGATTGCAAGCTCCATGGGACACTGATTTTTCTTTTATTTACTGCATTATCTTCAGCGTCTAAACAGTTTTTGGCTCATGACAGTCAACGAATGTTTGTTTAATGCAAGGTATTAGAATGTGATACCGTGTACTCCTTAAGGGCAGATTTATGTCATAACTTCTTTGTATCTCTACCACCAACTGCCAATGCCTGGTGCATAAGGGGTATTCAGAGAATGTTTGGAGAATATTTGGTTATTACTCAGCTCTTTCAAGAACCTCATTGTATTCAGTAAGTCTATAAAGAGATCTTTATGGGCCCAACTTCAAAAACAAAGGAACTAGGTCAACGATGTGATTTTCAAATAACTTAGCACTGTAAGGTGTTGTTTTAGAAAAATAGTTGTCACATTTCCCCATTTCATTTTACTTTGGTAGAAGATAACTTTTACAAAGCTGCTTGATCCTGAAGTACTCTCTAAAAAGAGAGTACTGAAACCTAAGTTGAGTAGCTGGATATGCATAGTCCATATGATGTGAATAAAATCATGGATTCCCCTCACTTCAGCATTGGGTTTGGGCTTCATGCCACATTAGGATAAAGAGACTTCTGTGTGCTTATTACACTTCAGGCTTTGGGGTTGGTGAATTTTTTAAAAGTTGTTTATTATTGTTACTTATGCCTACAGCACCTGGTCTTCCTAGGTGGTCTCCCATCCAAGTACTAAACAGGCCCGACCTTGCTTAGCTTCCAAGATCAGACATTGGGCTTGTTCGGGGTGGCATGGTCATAGACCATGGACCGTGGCCCCACTAGGGTGTGAATCCAGGACCTTCTGTGTGTAAAGCAGACATGCTAACCGCTACACTATGGAACCACGTCTGGTGAATTTTTTAAAAATTCTTTTTGGCAAATATTTATTTTATGCAAGTAAATGCCTCAACACATTTTCATTGTAAAGGTTTTTAGTTATAGAGGTAAATAGAATAAAAAAATAAAAACATTTTTGCTCTGATTCCAAAATTCTAATCACTTCCCTAAATGCAACAAATGCTATCACTTTCCTGCTCTTTGTCTACATAATTCTATACATAAGGAGGTCCATAAAATAGTTTTCTTACACAAATGGGATCAGCCAGTACGACACATTACACATTTGCCCACAGAATATGCCTTGAATATTTTTTTTCTGTATAGATCTACCCTAGCCTTTTTACACTATTGCATTATATTCCATAGTATGTATAAACCATAATTTACTGTTCATTCCCTTGTCAATGGAAATTTAATTACTTTTCAGTATTTCACTTTAAAAATAATACTACGATTATTTTGGCATATGCCTTTTCTTGCATATTATAGCATTCTTGCATATGCTTTTTTGTACACACTGGGTATTTTTCCAAAAGGAAACATTTAGATGCACAACTGCTAGTTGGAAAGACCTGAATATTTTTCATTTAGATAAATAAAGCCAAACTGCCCTCCCTAAAAGCTTTGTCTTTTCTCACTTTTAAAAATAGTAGAAGATGAAATCCATTTACTTATACCTTGGCCAGCTCTAGAGCATATCAACTGTTTTAATACCGAACAAAATAAAAAAAATAAAAACCACTAACAAACAAAATACAAAAAATGTTTTAATTTTCATGTTACAGATTGAGCATGTTTTCATATATTTCTTAGACAACTATGATCTTAAGTGACTAAGATATTTTATAGTTTCTCTGCTGTTGTTTTTCTTATTATTTATAGGTAGTGTATGTATAGCATTTTAGTGACTATATATTACATGTAATATATGTTTGTGTTTATTTAATTTTCCAACAATCTTACAAGGCAGATATTGTTATTTCTATTAGCTATGGGGAAACTGAGACTTAGAGAGGAGAGGTTACATGCTTTACATCACAGTGACAGGTAAAGAGAAGAATATAAAACTACTTATATTCTAAGTAGTTTTTAGTGCTCAAACCATAACATCATAAATTTGTTTGAAACTCCTGAACACCATCCAGTCACTTCGAAATTCACAGATACTGAAATGTAAATAGCAAAGTCCATACCAATAGAAGCTAAAACACAGAAGGAACATAGCTGGAGACACATCAGCTCCTACTACTCTCCCTATTTGTCTGTCCATATGCAGATCTTCTATATTAAAGTAAATTTTCAATGCAGTAATTGGAAAGTGAAAAGGATAATGCAAGTGCATCAGTACATCGAGTACTCAACTAATGAAACGTTTGCCATGTAGTTACTTGTGTCAATTTCATTTTTTTAAGACAGTACAATCTGGGTCATAATAGGTATGGACAAGAGGTGAAGACAGATGAAAGATACATTTTCAATAATTATATTTATCATAGAACAAAAACATTTAAATTTCACTCACATTTTTCAGGTCAATAATGTTTTGCTACTTAATTTTATAATCTGTTCATGAATTAACTACAAGTTTCTAAGGCACTCTTCAAATGCATAAATTCTAATAAAGACAAGCACAGATACCAATGCAATGCCCTTTAGGACAAAATGGGAACCCTGAAAAGAAGTAATAAGATAGTTTTTTGAAATAAGTTCTGCAGAACTAAGACATGGTTGAATAGAAAAAAATCAGATAAACCTAGGGTTGGAGATTTTATCTTTCTGTTTTATAAGAATATGTATTCATTTATTTTTCACATTAATTCTTAGTGTGCAAATAAAATGAGAACTAGAAAGGGATGCAAGAAAGAATTTTGAATTGACTGGAAGAATAATACTCTGTCAGCTTTCTAGGATTCTGTAATGACAAGGAAAGAAAATACTATTTTGAAGATGAATTCCCCAAGGTCCACTGAAATCCTACTAAAACATCATAAATCTCCTGTGGTTAAGAACAACTGGCATTTTCTATACTACATTCAAGGCATAGCATAGGGCAAATCTATCCTAGAAAGTTTTTATGCCTATGAATCTTTTTGTAATGTGGTCTGATACTTTTATCTAAGAAACACTGATATAGAATATTAAATGGTAAGCTTTCTATTTCTGGGTCCTGGTTGAGAACAGCCTTTTACTCTAGCAGAACATATGAGTAAAAGAATAAATAATCGATCCTTTGGTGGAGAGGGGGAAGGTGCACAGATGGAAGAGAGTGATAGTTGATGGTAAAGGTGATGAACTGAGACAGAAGAGCCCTGGCCCCTGGGACACTGAAAAAATGGCCTCGATAGAAACTGTAGAATACTATTCACCTCAACCCACTGACCCCAGCATGTTGCTTCAAAAAGCAGCAACTTCTACATTTCCCTTTCAACTCTTTTTTGGGTAAAAAATGACTACCCTATTGGTAGATATTATTCTATAAACCAATATGGGGTGCGACTAACTTAATTATGCTCGCCAATGCTGTCAGTCATTTGATCCATTACTGTATTCACCTAGTCATTGAACAGTTATTAGTTGGGCCCTTGTTCTCTGCAGGCACTCTGCTGACACTGGGTACAGACTGGTGAGAAAGGTAGACACATAATTCCTACCTTTACAGGACTTCCATCCTAGTAGAGAATTAGAAAATCAAAGAAATGTGCATATATACATAAATTGTCTGAAATGCTATTACAATATAGGCACTGTCATATAATGGAGAATAATAAAGGGGACCTCCTTCAAAAAATGGTCAGGGATATTTGCTAGGCCAAAAAATGAAAAAGAACCTAACAAACAGAAAGATGTTTATATATGTATGTGTTATTTATATGTGTGTATGTTTTGGGGAGTGTTTTTAGGCAAAAATAATAATATGCATGAAAGCCATGAGGCAGAAATATTGC
Source organism: Pteropus vampyrus (assembly GCF_000151845.1). Classification (NCBI taxonomy): domain Eukaryota; kingdom Metazoa; phylum Chordata; class Mammalia; order Chiroptera; family Pteropodidae; genus Pteropus; species Pteropus vampyrus. Next base: position 5,082,087 of record NW_011888857.1, read on the forward strand.
AATGTATTTATAGGTCTGAAAAAAACAATTTGTTTGCATCGTAATGAAAGGAGCTATAGTTGCAGTCCAGGTAGGAGATAAATATTAGCTACTATGCTTTGAGGAGTTACAATAGATATGTATGCTTATTTGCCCTTTATTTTTCACAGATTTGTCTGTCTTATGTCCTTTTATTAAATAACCGCTTTTGCCAAAATTCATAAAATATTTTTAAATAATGTACACTTCAAATGAAACAGGGAATGTTAAGAAATTTACTTACTCAAGGTCATGAATCTAGCACTGGCAGAACTGAACATTAAAGCTATTGGATTCCAAAGCTCATGATCTTTTCAGAAAGCTCCATGGCTCCTCATGAACGCCAATCCCAAATAGTTTATTACCATGGTTTGGCTTGGTATAAATGTCACACAAATTTTAAGCACCACAGAGCTAAAGTAAATCCCAGGACCAGTAATTAATTCTATATCCAGAATCTTAGTGAACTGTGGAATATATTTTAATGAAAAATAAACATGTACTGCTTGATACATATCAACAAGAAATGTTTACCCACCATCTATCAAATTATAGTTCTTCTATATCATAAAAATAATAGATACAAATAATATATAACCTGCTATGAGTTTACATTGTATGTCACTGAGTTACACAAAATATCATTTAATATTTTTAAGATTACTTTTTATTCATTATTTTCTATCATTTATTTAGAAATTCCAAATAATTCTTGAGTTCTTTCTCTGAGTCAGGCTTTAACTCAGGGTTAGATGTAAAATGGTGCTCACTCACAGAAGAGGTAGATACAGAGGACTATAAAAAAACTAACTTTCTGGTTTAGGTTTTGGTTGTCAAGGATTGTATTTAGGTGAATGAAATTACAGAATATTTGAGGAACTTCTATGTATATGTGCTCCAAGAAAATAGATCTTTATGTGTAAAACACAGCAGCCGATTGAACAAGGATTTATGACATCAGTGCCCAAGAAACTGAGAGATAGTGGGTTCCATATACACTTTCAAAGAAGATGAAAATCCCATCGTAAATGCAAACCCTCTACCAACACTAGAAATAGGGGAATTTCATGCAAACTGACTGGGGTGCTAATGGAAGGACCCAGATAGGACCGAAACTTCATCCTGAGCTGCCTACCTAATTACAGTCTCTAACAGTGCTCATGAATATTCTTTTTTCCATATGCCATCTAATTCTTTTGTGTTTGGAAATCATGGGAGCACCGATGGAATACAGTCTTGTTAGGACAAGCATCACAAATAACCGTAAGCAGTTAGTTATCCTTTTAAAATAACTTCCAGGTATAGAGTTCTGGTCAAGATGGCAGAGTAGGTAAATGGTGTGCTTGCTCCTCCCATGACCACATTAAAATTACAACTAAATTATAGAACGATCAACCAGGAGAAACACCTGAAGTCTAGCTTAACAGAAATCTATAAGTGAGGATATAAAAAAGAAGCCACGTCAAGACTGAAAGAAAAGTTAAAAAAAATAAATTTTTATACTTGTGTGAGGGCTGAGAAACTCCGAAAGGATAGTTCATTCTTATATTTTATCAGAAATTATGTTATTTTTTTAAAACTCCATGATATTACCAAGAAACAAAAAGAAGCTAAATAAATAAATGAATGAATGAATGAATGAATGAATGAATGAAAAAAATGACCTCTTGATAACCTTTGAGGCCTTGGACTTTATCCTCCAATTAATGCACCCCAGGTCTCCTTCGTGCAGAAGGGGGTAATTGACTTTTTGATGGAAAGACTGACAATTACTTTGGTGGAATCAAGTATGATCATCAGAGAAATTCTGACAGTTTACAGTTTTCATTCTATCCTCTGTATCTGAAATGCATACCCCTTCACAGGTTCCTACTATGATCAATTGTGACCCAAACCATCTGTTTGAATTCTCCACTGGAAAGGGCAAGGTACTTTTAGCATTTCAATTCACCATAAAGTTCACATTCACATAGATATATAGTACATGGCTATAGAGTTTAACAAAAATGTTTGTTGGTTTTTATAGTACTACCATGACCACTGATAGATTTCAAAAGCATCTGCTTGGTTCTGAATACTTTGAAGGAAGATCTGAAAATAAAACTTTTAAATACCTTGGAGTTATTATTATGGAAACCACATTGGTGCTTCTTGCATCAAACTCAAGGTGCTTTTTGTGTATGTATAAGGGGGCAAAATGGAACTCCTAAACATCCTTACATGCCTCATGGAAATGAAAACAAACCTTGAGTTTGGATTAGGATATAACAAAGTCTTTTGGTAGATTTGATAAGCTGAAAAGCTATAATGTTTACACTATTGCCAAGAGCAGCACAGGCTGGTCCACTCTGAAGAGCTCAAAAATGGCATTTGGATTTTGGCTAAAGTGAATGCACCTAGCGAAGGAATCTGGATTACACCCTGTTCCTGAAGTGTACTGAAGACTCCCACTGATTCTCTCACAGGTCTGTGAAGGCATTTTGAAAAACTGAAAATCCGATCCAATCTCTTCCAACCACAACACTGTTATTAGTAAGACCAACAACTTAACTAGAAGCAATTTTGCCAATGTGTAGATTCGGAACCCAAATACAAGCGTGACTAGTCTAGCCAGTACTGCATCAGGACACACCTGTCCTGTATTTTTAGCCTGCCATGAACATTTGTAACCATAGAACTTCTCTTTTTTGGCCACTTGCTGCTGTTGTTCTTATTTACAGGTTTCTCCACAGTGTGCCAAAGACTGGAAATTTCTACATCTGTTTTTGAACATAATTTGATATTTTATAATTGAAAGCCCATTTGAAAAGCTTAGGAATGGGGAAAAAAAAATTAGTACACTCCTGCTAGAAAAGCAAACACAAAAAATAGTATTGATTCTGGATATTTTTTTAACAGACTCAGGATGAAAAAAAATGTAGCTGTCACTATGGTTATTTTTAAAAAAGTTCACTTAAAAAAAAGAAATGATATGTTAAAGATAGTATATATTATTATTAATTATTGTTATGTTTAATTATTGTTTGTATTGCTAATAACAAATTTAGTCACCTATTATTTATCAGATACTCTTCTCACTGATAATTATTTTATAGAAGTCAGAATTTGAGTTTTAATTTAATATCATTTGACCTTCATTTTTTTAAAATCATATTTTTAAAATCATGGTTTAAATTCATCAGGAAGATTATGTTGCTCTTGAAGTTTTGAGATCAATAAAATCTAAGCTGCTTTGTGCCAGCATTTTCATCATTAGAAATACCATACGTATTTTCAGGGGTAACCCATGTGCTTGTTTTTTTTCCATTTTGCACATTTATTTTTTAATTTACGAAGAATAAATTAACATTTTTGGTGTACATTTCTTTGTGTTTTGTTTTACACAAACATAGATTCTTATAACCACTCTATAGACAGGGTACAGAAAAATTACAACATTCCAAATAATTCCCTCATCTTATTCATTTGTGTTCAGGTTCCCCCCTCACTCTTAACTCCTGACAATCAATGATCTGTTCTTTGTACAAATATATATATATTTGCCTTTTCTAGAATGAAGCAAAAATGGAACCATACATTATATAACTTTCAAGATTAGGTTCTTTCACTTAGCAACATGCATTTGAGAATCACCCATGTTTTTTAAGTGTCAAGAATGTATTCCTTTTTATTACTAAGTAGTAACTCTATTGTGTGGCTATCCTACAATTGGATTATCCATTCATCCACAAGACATTGGATTGTGTTCAGTTTTTGTGTTATGAATACTGCTAGTATAAACATTCATAGAGAGGTTTTAAGTTCTCACAAATATATAAAAGTGGGCTTGCTGGGTCATAGATAAGTGCATATTTAACTTTTAGAGAACCACCAATTTTTTTTCAAAAGTGGCTGTACCACCACCAATATATGAGAGAGTTCCTGGTGCACCCTATACTTTCCAATAGGATTTTTGTTAATGTTGTTAGCTATTCTAATAGTCATATAGTGACAACACATAGTAGTTTTAATTTGCATTTCCCAAATGACTGATGATATTGAGCATCTCTACATGTATCTTTTGCCATTCATATATTTCCTTTGGTGAAGTCTCTGTTCAAATATTTTGTCCAGTTTTTAATCGGTTTCTTTTTTTTATTAACTTTTATATATTCTAGAGGTAAATTATTCATTGTAAATATTTTATTCCAGTCTGTGATTTGCCTTTTCATCTTAACAGTGTCCTTTACAGAGCAAAGCTTTTATGTGCAATGAAGTAAAATTTATGGATTATGCTTTTGGTGTTGTATCTAAGAAATCATTGCCTAATCCAAGATTATGAATACTTTGTCTTAGGTTTCTACACTTATCTATCTGACATTTATGTCTGCCATATATTTCAAATCAATTTTTAATAAATAAGCATGAGGCGTGGAACAGTAATCATATTTGGTATATGGCTGTCTACTTGTTCCAGCTAGTTCAACTATTTGTTGAAAAGATTGACTTTATCCATTTAATAGTTATTGTACCATTGTACCATTATTTCTTAGATATAATACACTCAGCAAAGCCAATTATTTCACCCAGAAATTTTAGGCCTAGACCTTAGTTAGAAAAAATAAAACACACTGTGGTTTTGTTGGAATGTGTCTTCTCTGCGTATCTTTCTCATGAATCTATTTTGAGATCTGAAAATAAATCTCCCGGGTCTCAGCTAAATCTTTGTCTTAACACAAGAAATGCCTACAAATCTTCAGTAATTCTATGATCACATTATTTGTCTAGTTCAATAGCATTACTAGAACTTATTTACGGAACAGATATAAGAACATTCAAATAATGTTTAAGAGAGAACAAAAAAGTGCTTTAAAATAAATAAATAAATAAATAAAAATATTTAAAGTAGAGAAGAATATGTTTAGAATATCTAGAACAAGGCCACTTGTTATGTAAAATGGAACTTAATAAGAAAACAATTGCCAATCTATACAAAAGCAATGCTGAGCACTTCGATCACTACATCAAAGCTGAAAACAGTAAGAAATTTAAGAATAATTCATTAAATTCACTCAAAGTCTAATGTCAAAAACCTCACAGGAGTTTCATTGCCTTCTAATTTTCTTTTTAAAGCTGTATGAATATAAATGTTCTAATCTTGTCACTATAGAATGAATAATGTATTTTAAATTGACAGACTGACATTATAGAAAAGAATGCTTTCAAAATCACTCACATTGTGCAGAGATTTAATGACCATTCAAACATAGAGAAAAAGAGAACACGTGCCTGCCTTTATTTCTGTTTTTCAAGGAATCATTGGTCCTGGGTAGGTTTTCTTCCAAAGTGCCACACAAAAGAACAAAGAAATGCTCCTGAATTTTCTGTTCTGTTTTTGAATGGGAAATGGACTGATGAATAAAGAAGTGCCGCTTTTTTTTTTTTTTTTCAATGGAAACAATGAAAAGCAAAGAAATGCAAAGTTAAAGATTCAAAAGACAGGAGCCCATTAGCTGTTTGGTCTTTTTTAGCAGAAACTGTAGCCATAATTCCTGATTCAGATAGGCATTTTCAGTGAAAGTTACTTCCTTTTTAGGTTACTGACTGGATTATAGGTCCTTTGCAGTCAAAGAGACAGCAGTGAGCAAACAGATGACACTGGAATCTGTATAGATCACAAACGCAGTTCAGGGCATAGCACTGAAACTCTGAATGTAGCATCTTCCTTTAGAATTGAAAAGGTCTTTCTGAGTATACACAATACCATCTTCTGAAATTCCTAGCAGGTCTGGTATATGGTAGGTTTCCATATGCCAATGGGTACAATGGCCTTAGGGCAGTTCTAGGAATATTCAGAAGCTCTGAAACTGATGCTAGGTAGACCTGGGAAGATAGAGTGATTCTCATCCACTTCCAAAGGACACACACACACACACACACACACACACACACATACACACACACACTCACACACTCACATATACTCTAATTGACATTTGGTATCATGGCTTCATGGCCACAAGTGTGTGAGATGGGGTTAGAAGTTTGGTTTCAGAATGAAAGAAGTCACTCCTCTAAGTCATAAATAATTTTCCCCAAATTAAAACAAATAAATTGGTCAGATCATAATGGTTATGGCCAATTCTGAGGAAGAGTAGTGCATATTACTGAAAAGAAAAAGGATCCCAAATCAGGGGATGACTCTAACATTAAATATGGATTAACTTCCAAATTCTGGACAATTTTAATTCAATGTTGTAATACTCTATGGTTTTCAGTTAACTTTTGTCATTCTGTTCCTAAAAGAAGTCTCAAGGCCTTTATTTCAAACTTTATTCATTTATTTTTGTCTCTACTTCAACCTCTTTTCAAGTTCTTTAAGTCTGCCACTGAGAAGCTGCCAATAAATGCTATAACCTCAAAAAGCTATAACCTCAGTTTGTATATTTTTATAGACTTGAGCAGGAGACATTGTGTGTAAATTCTCTCCATCAACCCAATCTCTTTGTTCTGTTTTTAAAGAAAATAACATCACCATCATCAACAACAAAAAAAACTCAAAAATTTTAAATTGATGAAAGGAGTAAAAAAATATAGTTTATGGCATTAATGTTCTGGGATTGTTACAATACTCCTCCTAAAGTCAGCAGTTAGTTTCATATTAAATTTATTTTAAATAAAATTTAACTGGTTCTCCAGCATATTTAAATAGATTGAGTTTATGATATTTCTACATATGGGTTAAAATAATATGATTTTTCTGCAAAAATAAAAATAGTATAGTAAAATTGGAAAATTAGACAAGTTCAAAGAAATGCACTGAGGTCATATTCAGCGAATAGTTTTCCCCAAAATTCACGGCATATTTGCCTTCAAAAATTCTTATTTAGGGATTTAAAAAACAACACTATACAATCTAATTATTATCTCTAATTAAAAAATATTGAAGTAATTTCTTTAGTGAAGTACCTACAGAAAAGGCATTCAGAGATGATAGGATGACATTCTGCAAATATGTGTGACTGAACCAGACAGTCTCCTTCATTTCTTCTTCCCTGCCTTTATGAGCACCATGGGCAACATAGTGCCAAAGCAGAACTTAGCGCTGCTGAGTAAATATAGCTCATGTCTGCCATGGGATTGTAGGATGAGGTTAGAGTGTTCTTGCCATTCCCATTGTAAGGCAAACGTAAAATATTCTGTCTTGCGAATATCTAAAAAAGGACTCCTGGCTTCTGGAGTGACTGCTGATGACATTAACTTTCAGAAATACAAGGAGATTTTTCTGATTCCTTTTTTGACTTTAGAGGTTAATAAGGAACAAAATGAGAGCAGGTATTAAATTCAGAATAAAGGAGAATATGAGGAACGTGCTTCTGTGCCACTACCTTCTCTATAGTTTAATATACTCCATTGTGCATTCACAAACATCCATACATTCATACAATCTTTCTTTATTCTGCCCTTAAAAGTAAAATCTCCTTCCTATGAATTTTAATAGCACTTAATCTGCTTACCAAATAATGGTAATTCCTATTTACATATAATTTTTGTGGGTTAACTCTATCTCTACCATTGGACTTAGTCCCTTGAAGTCAGGGACCATAGATACTTGTTCATTTCTTCCACAGTAGCCTGCTCAGTGCTTTACATTCTTGGGACAGTTTGAAGCATTATATAGATGTAAAGTATTATGCAAGATATATCTTCAAAGGCTAAAAATTTTAAAACTATCAGAGTATTTTATCAATAGCAATATTGCTTCATTATACTACATTTATAAGAGATTCTTTAAATTACCTGTTAAAATGCATATACTCAAAGAGTATTACTCATGCGTGCTTTTTAGACTATTGATGAGTTATAAAACAAATCTTTTATCTGACTTTGCTCTTTTTTTTTAGTCAATGTATTATAATAATGATTACATTCACTAAGGACATTTTATATGCTAGACACTGTAGTAAGCTATTTACATACAATCTTTCTGATCACATAAAATGTGTTCAGTCAACAGGTGACTGAACACATATGCTCAGATGGACTAATTAAATTGTTTGAGGTGATAGAAATAGTTGAGCTGATATTCGAATCCAGATTTAGATTTCTTAAAATCCTATGAGATTTTCGCAACAGCTCTCTTCTTTCTATAAATATTTATTTTTAATTATAATTTAAGAAATGATCAGTATATAACTTGGAAATATTTGTTATTGAGATCCTATTAAAATTAACAGACACATCTCCAATTTTCAGGATCAACCACACACAATGGGAAATGTACACTTCAATGACACTTGAAAAATTACAAGGACAGTAGATCTGGGGTTATAACATTTAATCTTAGATTCTATGGAGGAGGAAGGACAAGTCAAAATGCAATCTTTACATGCAAAGAGGTGTCAAAACAGTCATACAATTAATTGTACCTATAATATAGACTATGTAAAGGTAGAAATGAAGAATAAGGAAAAGGCAAAAATAAGTGTGAGTTTCTTGGATTGAGTAAATGAATAGAGAAGATAAGGATGTGAGATGAATACAGAAATATCTGATAAATTCAGACAAACGTGCTAGCATATGACTTGGAGATCTTACTGGATAAAGTTTGTGAACATATTTTTGAGTGTTTTGACTTGAAAATAAAAGCAGTATTCGGTGAAATACAAAATTGGATTAGCATGATCAATTTACTTAAAAAATCTGCAATAATTCCTTTTTCATAAGTTCTACTTCTGTATTTCCTAATATTCACCCTATGATCTGCATATCTCCAAACGAAATATTCATTTGCTTGAGGTAAATATTAGAAACAGTGGAAATGATAAGCACTTTACTCTCGATGGCAAAATTTTCAACTCTCTAGCTAACCTAAATAGTCTTAATATTTTGTTACAATTCATGTCTTTTTATCTGCACTACAACTATTCATTTACATCAGTCTTCTCTCTCAGACTATACGCTATTTGCAATTAAGATCTGCAACAAATTTATCTTTACAGCTTCTGAACCACGGACACCATACTCTGCATATTTTGCAGAGCAAGCAAATGACTGAATGAAAGAGAAATATTTCAGTCCTCAGCTATACATGAGTTGGTTTTCCATGTGACAAGTTTTACAAATGGATACCTCTGTTTCCATTGTATTTGAGAATTTTTTTCTTTTTTTCTCCTCTAGAACATTACTATAATTTAAGCCAACTGATTTATCCTAGAACCAGACAAACCTTCTGTCAGAAAATCAGGAATCTCAGGTCCCAGGACAGAAAGACAAAATTGTTTCTGACAGACAGTGGCATCCTGATTACATGGTGTATCAATCCTCCAAACAATGGAAATTTCTACTGATACTGATCTAACGTTAGACTCTGCAGTTTTGCTTAGGTTATATCATTCCCTGCTTTAAAACTGTCAATGGCTCCCTCATGGCAGCGTGTTTCACATTCAGATGTTTTCACTATTAAGAACTTTAAAAAAAAAAAAGCCTCAGATAGATGGATAGATAAATGTGAACTGATGGATGGATGAATGGATGGATGGATGGGTAGATGAAAGGATGACTGATGGACAAATAAATGGAGCTCCTGAAAACTGGAAAGTGTGTCTTATTCACCTTTGTACCTCTGGTGCCCACCAGAGTGCTTTGACATCTAGGATCCACTTAATCAATATTTGTTAAATTAATAAAAAAAGAAAAGAACTTATTTTTGTAGAGAAGAAATACATCTTCCTATGGTTCCCAACATTGGTCCTTGTTCTGCTCTTCAGAAAATTGATTCTATAACTGGTTTTTAGGATGTTGCAAAACCACATTATCTCTCTTATTTTCTATAAAGATGATCATTTGGGATTCAGTTCAAAATCAACTATTAACCTGTGTCCAGTTGCATTGTATTATACTCTGCCCATTTCACCGGGTCTTAATATTACAAAAGAAGGGAATTACTTCCAGCTACTTAGGACATATTTTCTGATCCCACCTCAAATAGAGGTGGTTTTCCTGCCTATGCCACATATAGACATGTATCTCCACTGAAAATAAATAGTTCTACCCATAATCATTTGATTCGTATCTATATAGCTGCCATATGGTAAGGCCCCAGAAATCAGGAGATCTGGCTTCCTCACAGCTACATTGTGAACCTACCACTGAGGTCACCACAATCCCTTGCACATAATAGATACACAATAAGTTTACTCAGTAAATACCACATAGATATTTATTCAGTGAATACTGAGGGATATTTGAATACTGAATACTTAAGCTTTATTTACATTTATAAATGTCGAAAGCATTTTTTCACGTTACAGTTCCTCCTTGAAATTCATGAAATATTGAATGGGGCAGGGTCAAGAAAAAGAATTCTGGATCAGAAGGTTTACAAATATAGAGATAATTACTATGGCATTGATCACTATCACTGAGATACAGTCATTTAATTACTCAACTATATTAACAATCAGCCATATGGCTGCCTTATTTTTAAGGGTATTATGGCATCATCCTGATTACTACATCATTTTGCTAGAAGCAAAAGGAAAACAACACATCACTTAAATTGCCATCCTACTCATACACAATTTAATATCTCTGCCAAGGTATAAATGATGATTAGATGGAAATAATTCACTCTGGGAAAAATAGATGGTAGTCATTGCTTTCATGGTGGAAATGTCACGTTATTTCATTACATATATCTCAGTACTTAAATTCACAATATATATATATAGTCAATTTAATGTACTAGCATGATTCATGTGTAATCTTTCCAAGGTCTGTCTGTCATTAAAGTATATAAGGCATATGTGGAGAGTTGAGGTCCAGTGTTATACACTGGGTGTGGAGAAACAATTTCATGTGCATCCTTCAAGGCTCTATAAACTGAATCCAGGCCTGAAACGTCTCCTTTCTTTTATTTTCCAAGAAAAACATGAACCTACTACATTTCATTTCAGTACTTCCAAGCTTGTTGAATTGTGTGCAATATATAGTGTCAGCTCAAGAGATAAAGAAGAAGTTAGGTAAAAGAGAATCCTGAAGAATATAAGTACTTATACCTACTTGAGTGTGAGAAGTGTTAAGGTAGGGGATGTACCCAAAGCCTTTGCAGCATACAAGAGGGATTTCTTACCCAAACTTAGAGTGAGAGTTTGGGGCATGGAAGGCCTTCCAGAGTATGTAATTTCTAAGCTGTGCCTGAAGAATAAATAGAAATTATCCAGATAAAGTGGTAGAGTGGAGATTTCCAGAGAGTAATATCATGTAGAAACATCTGGGGAAGAGGAAAAAGTTTGAAATTACTGGAAAGCAAACCAGAAAGTGGTGGAGAGGGGGCAGGGGACAGAGGACAGGAAGGACAAGCAGTTGAATGTTCTGACATGGTCTACTGAGTTTAGATTTTATCTTAAGGGAAATTGGGAGTCATCACCAGCTTTTCAGCTGCAGAGTGACAAAATCTAATTTATCTTCACAGTGTCGAGAATGAATATGAGTAAGACACTAGTCAAGCCAAGGCAACAAGTGAATAGGCTGCTTTAGTTACCTATAGGAGAACAGATAGTGGCTTTAAAACTATAGTTGTGGCTGTGGGACTACAGTAAAGTAGACAGATTCAAGAAAAATTTAGAAAGTTAGAATTCATAGGCCATAAGGTTTGACTGAAAATATTCATTTAATACTAAATATAAAGGAACATTCTGTCAACACTAGAGTCAGTTCCAATAGCATAGCGGCAGAGAAATAACTGACATTAGTTCCAAGGGGGGATAGCAACTGTAGTAGAAGAAAAGTTGGGTCTTGAAGCCTGCATATGATTTTCACAGAGCAGAGATGAGCATATAAAATAGTAGAACAAATTATCAAAGGCACGGAGGTAGATAAATTTGTTATATATTCAGGAACACTAAATTATAGAAATGTTTATTTCTACAATTTCCTGATCCAATACATTATGTTGGACTTTGGACTTCAACTATATATATGCCTAATATTTGATGGGTTAGTTTCTTCTCTGAAAAATTTCCAAAAGAAATAATTCACAAAGTTCCAAAGTGTGGTTATACATTATTGGCTTTCTATTCAAAATCTATTTCTCACATCTTTATAAACAAGACCCAGATTCTGTTCAGGCATTAGCATTTACAAAAATGACTCCTCAGTCAGGGGTTTGTCCTGAGAAGTCTCAGTCAATGGTGGTAATAGCATTTTTTATAACTAATGTGCTTACAAGTGAGTACACAGATCAGTTTTATTTTACTTTTTATTTTTTGTCAATGGAAAGTAAAGGGAGGCATGTTAATTGGGCATATGGAAAAGTTTTCTCATTCTGAAAAGGAGACATAGGGAAACTACTCTTTTTATAATGGGCTGTGGTGCCCAGTGTAACTGCAAGGATTGCTGTAGGTATCTTGCAATTATGAGGGGCACTAGCATGAGGCCAAGAACAAGACTCTAAAGACGGTAGAGCAGATAGATGTATTTAATCTGGGTCCTTGTTGACAACACTGAGCTAGTAAGTCAGTGCATTAAACAATTCTGAAGAAGCCCTAATTTGGAGTTGCTGGTTATGTGAGAAAACAAAAGTTACTCGTTGTTATACTGTTTTGAATTAGGTTTTCATTGTCAAATCAGAATTTATTAGAAAAGGCAAGAGATTGAAAATAAGACTAATAGTGAAATTGTATAAGTGAAGGAGTTAGAACAGGGGTCAGTCAACTATGGTCTGCAGGTCAAATCCAACTTTCCACTTGTTTTGTAAATAAAGTATCATTGATATACAGCCATGTTTATGTTTACATATTATGTATAGCTCTTTCATGCTGTAGTGGCAGAATTGAGTGGTTGCAACAGAGACCATATAACCTGCAAAACTCAAAGTATTGCCAGGCATAAAAATAATCATAGGGATGTAAAGTACAGCATTGGGAATATAGCTGATAATACTGTAATAGCTATGTATGTGTCAGATGCATATTAGATTTATCAAGATGATCACTTCATAAGGTATATTAATATCTAATCATTATGCTGTTCATGTGAAATATACTATTGTATGTAAAAAGTAATTGAAAGAAATATTTTAAAAAATAAAATAAAGTAGCAGTTCTGAGAATGGAAAAAAAATATTTATTAGTTTGTTTTTTTTTTTTCCCACAGAAAAAAAGCACGCCAACTCCAAGGTAGAGCAAAGGGCACTGACGACCCAATTATTTCAGGCCTGGGAGATGACAACCCATGTTATGAGCTTGTGAAATAGTTACTTATTTTTCACTTGTTCCTGAAGTATGTAATAGCAGGGGAAATAATAAAAATGAAAGCAGAATGCTTCTATATGATGACCGATTCCTGCTTTTTTAGTAAAGTCCTACAAGAAAAGGCAAAATTTAGACAAAGTTGGCTCATAAAAATAAAAAATCAGGGAGAGAATAAAATACAGTAATCCCCCTCATACACAGGACCCCCAGTGTATGCCTGAAACCTTGGAGAGTACTGAACCCTATATATACTGTGATTTTCCTATATGGTAAGTCCTCACTTCAAGTCCTTTCGTTCTTGAAAACTGCGACTGTAAGCGAAATGATGTACGAAAACCAGTTTTACCTCAGGCTAATTGATATAAACAAGAGATAAGTTCCTATAGTGTATTTCTGGTCACAGAAACATCATCATTTCTAAATAAAGACCCAAACCACTTGCAATATTAAACACTGAAATAAAAGCAAGCTACACATACATTTAAGATAGATTAATAAAAACAAGTAAGACATTATTTTTCAACCCGCTTATTCCAGTTCAGGGTCGTGGGTGGCTGGCGCCCTTCCGACCAGCTCAGGACACAAGGCAGGGACCCAGCTTGGACAGGATGCCCTTCCATCGCAGGACGCATCACACCCACACCCACACTCACTCAGACTGGGACAATTAGACATGCCAGTTCGCCCCACATGTACATCTCTGAGATGTAGAGAAAACTAGAGGATCAGGAGAAGACCCACCCAGACATGGGGAGAACATGCAAACTCCACATAGACGGTGGCCCCGGCCGGGAATCAATTATTTTTTTTCCCTCATAAACATTATAAAAATAATTGAAGAAAATAACATTACTCAAAAGAATTAAAGAAAACAGCAATATCCAAAGGAATTGAAGAAAGCAACATTATTCAACATTATTGACAGGAAACAAATGATCAACTGCATACTAAACTAGAAGGAAACTCGAATGCTAAAGAAGTCTAAAATCTGTTACAAAAAAAAATGTAATTGTTCAGCTGTTGAGGTCATCCTTAAATCCCTGAATTTACATACTAGGAAGTCGATGACTAACATATGCTTTCCCTCCTTAGTAACAGAATCCCCATTTTCTTTGTTTAGTATATACACATCATATTTGTGTGTATTATGTAGATGTAATTTTATTGGCCTGGGAGACACTGTTCACTGCTGTATCTTCAACACTTAGCATATTCCTTCATAGAAATCCATGCTAATGAAAGAAAAATATTAAAGAAAAATTATGGAATAAAAAGCAGCATGCCAAATAACAGATGTACTATGTGTATGTTTGAAACTGTCAAATATGTACATCTTCGGTCAAGAACCAGAAGGTGACATGCAAAATAAATGCATTAAAATTTGTTCTAAGAGCTTTTTATTTCAAAATGGCTTTGTTTTGTTTTATATTTTTGAAAAAAAAATTGAGAGTTGTTCAGGATGATCTCTTCCTTTTGTTTGCTATATATATTTTTTCATGGCCTGTACACATAGGACTTGCCTTATGTCTGTGTTGGCATATGTGATCAGTTGAATGCTTTCTCATCATTTCTAAATAAAGACCCAAACCACTTGCAATATTAAACACTGAAATAAAAGCAAGCTACACATACATTTAAGATAGATTAATAAAAACAAGTAAGACATTATTTTTCAACCCGCTTATTCCAGTTCAGGGTCGTGGGTGGCTGGCGCCCTTCCGACCAGCTCAGGACACAAGGCAGGGACCCAGCTTGGACAGGATGCCCTTCCATCGCAGGACGCATCACACCCACACCCACACTCACTCAGACTGGGACAATTAGACATGCCAGTTCACCCCACATGTACATCTCTGAGATGTAGAGGAAACTAGAGGATCAGGAGAAGACCCACCCAGACAAGGGGAGAACATGCAAACTCCACATAGACAGTGGCCCCGGCCAGGAATCAATGATTTTTTTCCCTCATAAACATTATAAAAATAATTGAAGAAAATAACATTACTCAAAAGAATTAAAGAAAACAGCAATATCCAAAGGAATTGAAGAAAGCAACATTATTCAACATTATTGACAGGAAACAACTGATCAACTGCATTCTAAACTAGAAGGAAACTCAAATGCTAAAGAAGTCTAAAATCTGTTACAAAAAAAAAAAATGTAATTTTTCAGCTGTTGAGGTCATCCTTAAATCCCTGAATTTACATACTAGGAAGTCGATTACTAACATATGCTTTCCCTCCTTAGTAACAGAATCCCCATTTTCTTTGTTTAGTATATACACATACATATTTGTGTGTATTATGTAGATGTAATTTTATTGGCCTGGGAGACACTGTTCACTGCTGTATCTTCAACACTTAGCATATTCCTTCATAGAAATCCATGCTAATGAAAGAAAAAAATTAAAGAAAAATTATGGAATAAAAAGCAGCATGCCAAATAACAGATGTACTATGTGTATGTTTGAAACTGTCAAATATGTACATCTTCGGTCAAGAACCAGAAGGTGACATGCAAAATAAATGCATTAAAATTTGTTCTAAGAGCTTTTTATTTCAAAATGGCTTTGTTTTGTTGTATATTTTTGAAAAAAAAAATTGAGAGTTGTTCAGGATGATCTCTTCCTTTTGTTTGCTATATATATTTTTTCATGGCCTGTACACATAGGACTTGCCTTATGTCTGTGTTGGCAGACATGATCAGTTGAATGCTTTCTCAGAATTAAGATTTGATTACACAAATGCCCCAGCAATCCACTGTAAGCTCATAACAAATAACAAACAGAAACTACTTCTCCTGATGATTTTGCATATTGGTTTCCTCAGATGTTTCGGTTAATGCCCCAGATTAAGAGTACAAAGGAAAATAATCTCTGCTTTGTAGAATCACTATTTGTAGGAACACGGACTTTACCAAGAGGATGTCACTGTGGTGATAAAGATAAATGTAAGAAAGATTAAAGAATAACTTCCAATCTATATGTGCTTAGCAGAACTGTATGCATTTTTTAAGTCTTCTTAAATACTGTGTATTTGATCATGAATTTAGCCTTTGCAAACAACAGAATGTAAATAATTTAAATCCAGAAGTCAACATAATATATCTCAGATTCTAAGAAGACAGTTGATACTGTGAAGAAGAGAAACACAAAAGAGGAGGAGAAAAATGCCTTACTTTCCAGTGTGTAAGGGCAGTATAAAACGTGTCCAGTTAAACCCATTGAAAATGGTGTGCCTGGAGTGAAGCGGGGAAGGGAGAAAGAACAGGGACTGAGACCATTCAAAAAAATAACAGAAAGGCTCCATTCAAAGATGAATGAGAAAAAAGGAACTAACCTTGTTGAGATTTTGATATCTTTAGAAAATCTTCTAAGCACTTTACATCTACTTCTTTTAAATATAACAATCATTCTGAACACTAAACACTTTGATCTCATTTGCAAATGAAGAATCAAAGTTCCCTGAAGAAATAATTTGCCCAAATTAAAACTGCTGGTAAATCGTGAAGCCAGTAAGTGAGTTCCATTTGCACCTGAAGCCTGGGTTCCCAGCCAACCACAAGCAGTAAGGGCCTCTCTGGAAGACAGAAGAAAGTGCAGGTGTTATGAGTGGCTGCAGCACACTGGAGAAAACATGATGAAATGGTGCAGATTACTTGGGGTCTGAAATCATTCTGTGAAGTTTGTACTTTATGGACTTTGTGTACAGGAGGGAACTGAAGCCTCTTCAAAGAAGGGGAGCTTTGTTTTAGAAAGGTTATCTGGTGAGAGTATTCTATCACTGAAAGCACCATCCTTCATGGTCCTGTCTTCAAAGGCGAATACTCTTAAAGAGAAGTAATAGCTATAGTTCTTAAGACTTTAATGCAAAAGGACTCACTGAAACTCAGAGAAAAGATTGTGGATGGAAGAAGATAAAATTTGGCTCTGGAAGTGAGCAAAAAGTGAATCAGGACACAATTTTATCTCCTTAAATTCTGAGTTTTCCCAGGTAACATTGTCTAGATTGGACAAATATGAGAAGGGTGAATATATAAATACCCAATATTCTCAATTCTATGACTTTGCCTTTACCAATCCATCTATCCGTGGTGGCTCATCTCCTTCTTGTACCATTCCACCTACTCAAATTTTAGTCATTTTTCTAGACCGAGTTCAAAAGTCACAACACTCATGAAACCCATCCTGTCTGGTTAGCTCACTTCAATTTCTTAATGACGCTTTGGTTATTTGTGTTTGTCTTGCTCATCTTTCTTTCCATGGGCTGATGAATGGAACAACCCCATGATAATCCATGTGAATAGCGTCCCTAGGGTTTTACAGGGCACATCCTGCCTGGCTCTGTGGGGAAGATCTACCTCTATGAGACAGTGAAAACATTGCTTATGTTTCATTCATGCCTTACACAGTTACTTTCATTTAGTCCTAATAATCATTCATGTTGCAGTCCACCGCATGACCCTATTTGAAAATCAATTTAAAATTATAAAATATTTAGATATACAAAAGAAATAGACTATAATACAGTGAACATCCATGAACTAAAATTCCATATTTGATAAATATTAACATTTTGTTAAATTTGCTTTGGGTCATGCTTTTAAAATCATAAAATATTACCCATATACAGGAAATTTATTTTTTACCTCTGCCCAGCCTTTCTCTCCATTCCTTTCCAAAAGGAAACACTATATTCACAGGAGTCCTTTAAAAATTTATAGAGCCTTTTCTCCTTGATTACATTGCTAGCTGAGAGTTCTTTATTTTCCTGCAAAAACTTGCTCTAGATTGCTTTAAAAATGACTTAACACTATTTGGCTTCCCAAAAATTCAGTGTACTCAGAACCTTTAATGGATTGTAAGTTGGAGTTGCCCCAGGCAAGACACCAGGGTATTTTTAGAGTGCTTTTTTCCTAAATATTTATTACACTCTACAGATTTTTATCACAAGTTTCTTATGTAATACAATACTGCTGTACAGCAACTTTTATTTTCAAGGACTTTTTTTCACCCATCCTTATAATGATTGAGAAAAATTGAAGAGAACAGATTTTCTTCACCATTTTAGAACTGAAACAATCTAAGAAATAGAGAATATAAGAGACAGGCTGAAGCTGTCACACTCCACAAGGGACTGAACAAAGAAAACATCTTAACATTTTCAACTGTGCCTTCATCTCTTCTCAAAAGTTATACACAATATAGTGGCGGTCTTTCCAAAATGTTTTCTTTTTGTATCTGAGAACTTCTGTCCACTGTTATGAAAATAACTTTCTCAGTATAATCCTTTGCTATTTCAGCGTTTTGGTTTTTTTTTTTTTTTTCAATTCCAGATATCTTTTGTTTGTACAAAAAGGAAACAGGCTAAAAAAATAAAGACATTTTATTATTCCAGATGCAGACTTCTGAAGCCTATGCTATGATGCTAGAGCTTATTTATCACATTTCTTAGAAAAAAAATATTTATAATGTCATTTTACCACTGAGGAAATTGAGGTTTGGTGTAAGTAGGTATCTTTTCTAAGCTCACAGATATTAAGGTCAAGATTGGGACCCAGGTCTGTGTGACAAATACCCACATCACTCTGTCTTTGATCTTCAATATTATTCTCTGGGTTAATTGATTGGATTGAACAATGTGAACTGTCCATTTATTGAAAGTCCCCAGTCTTAATGAGCTTGAGGCAGCATACGACAAGTTTCTTCATCTGAAACATGATGACAGTAGCTGCACCTAAATGTCTCATGAACTGAGGAGAATGAGAAACTCGAGGTTTGTTCATTTATTGATTACTATTAAAGATTGACAACTGTAGAAAATTGTAAAAATATATAGAAATCAATTAAAAATCTTTTTTCAATCCAGCTCCAACTACTGAAGTCACTAATAATTACCATTTTTAAAGAGATTAGAGATTTAGAGTTTTGACCAATTTTGGTTATTTGGCTAAAGTTATCACTGAGAGTGTTCTAGCCCCATAAAAGTTTTGTGTGTTTTCTGACTTACTGAACCTATTTGTAACATATAAAATATTTACTATTCTGAATCAGCTAGAAAGATAAGTCATTTCACAGAAAGAGAGCATTTAGAAAATAGTATAATAAGTAAGGATGTAAATATATAATGAAATGTCTAGAGAATGGATTTTATGGGTATTACATGATGAAAAACCATCAATTGTGAGTCAAAAGATCTGGGTTTTAGTCTCTGTCATGATCCAAAGAAGCAGTGTATCTTCTCTGAGCCTGTTTCCCCATAATTATAATTTAAGACCAGATCATCTCAAAAGTTCCCTAACTTTATGATTTTTCTAATTCTAATTCAGCTAAGAGTTTTTCAAGCCATGTGTGAGTGCATCTAGCAGTCACTGTAGATAATATTTTATCGCAAATTAGAAAACATCATTAGAATTTTACTTAGGTATTGAAAACAATAGACTGTGGTTTGGAAAACAATAGAAAGTGGTTTGGAAAATAAAAGCAACCGACTTATGAAAGAATTTACAATGAAATTGTGAAATTCTGACAGTTAAAATTAACTTTTGGTATACAAAAAGCTAAATCAGCTTTGTCAAGTTGTTCAAAACATTCCATTACTTGGAAAATCCATTTGAATAGCTGATAAAGTGCATTTACAAATCAACTGGATATTATTAGTAGATTAGCTTGAAAGTAAATTCACTTTAATACTTTAAGGTGAAAAGATTTAGTCTAAATTGTAAAATTGATCCCTTAAAATTTTACCAAAGCATTAAAAGAAATTTAACAGTATATACATTAACCACTTATTTATTTGAAGTTTTAAAAAGATATTTTATGCCAGTAAGAATTCCTAACTATTATTTTGTGATATCAAAAGAAAAAGCTTGAGACTAATATATTTGTTAGCATATTAACAAAATTCATTCTTTTATTTGTTTTTTAATATTGAATAACTTCTGATTATAAAAGCAATAAATGTCAACCATAGGTATAAACTAATAATTAGAAGGAGAATCTGTCTGATCCAATTAAGGAAGTTTGGAAGGAAAACTTATATTGCAGGAGCGGGTAAAATTTATTTTTCATATGTTGCATCTGCAGTAAAAGTAAGATCTCAGAAGCAAAGTTCCCAATGAGCAAATGGAAACGGGGAACCTGATCCACTGTAGGTAATAGTTATAGAGAAAAAAAAAATTGCAAAGAGGTAAACACTGAAGTGTGAGGAGGTAAGTTCTTCAGAAGCATAATACAGTGAGAAAAATTGAAAAATGCTTCAAGATAATGGCTCATATTTATGGAGCAAGAGGAGGAAGAAGAGATAAGGAAGGAAGAAAGGGAAAAAGGGGAGAAGGAAGAAAGGAAGTTAGATTATGAAAAAGAGAACCAGGAAAAAACATGTCACAGAAGCTTAGAAAGGTGAGAGGTCAAGGAAGACTGGTGGGCGATTAAGTCAGAATCATACTTTTTCTACCACATTTCAAAATAAACTCCAGATGATTTAAAAAGGCAAACATTGATAAAACACAACATATAGAAAAAGAATAACAGATGAAAGAAGAAAATATCTACCAGCTCTGTGGAGAAATATTATATTTAATTTTGAAACAGAAGACAAAAGTCACAAAAAAATTGTACATATATGTATATACATTATATGTATAAATTAAAGATATGTATAAAAGTAACAAGTTAAAAAGAAAATGACATACTAGGAAAATATTAATACCAATGTGACTGATAAAATGTCAACATTTTAATTCATTTTCTTTATCAATGTAAGATAGTCACTATTATTAATAAAAATGATCAAACAGTAATTATTAATAAAACATTAACATAAATAATTAACTTATTTAGTAATGCGCATGAATAACATCAAGGTACCAGTATATAAGATTAAAAAGTAACTGGAAAGATGATTCAAAAATACAAAAATTCTTCAATTGAAAGCATACAAATTAAAGCATCATTGAGGACTCTTTAATAATAACAAAATCAAAGAAATACTAAACAACACTAAAACTCAGGTCTGATGAGGTAGCTGAGAAACTGGTAAAATTACATATCACTTCTAGCCTCGAAAACTGGTCCAATCACTGCAGAATATAACACAGCAAAATATAGCAAGAGTATAATGATGTTTACCCTTATGAATGAGTTTAGTCCTAGGAATTAATCCTAAGGAAATAATGGAAAGTAGAAAGTAATAAGTTTCAAGTATTTTCAGTGGAATTCTAAAACAAATCTTCATGATCCATAAGAGATAGATATGCATACTAGATTCCTTCATTTTACCTATGTAGTTTTAGAATTTATAAAGCATTTGCATATGATTATAAATTGCACGGCATTCATTTGGCTGAGTATCTTTATTCCTATTTTAACAATGAGGTAGAGTCATGATTTACCCAAAGTTATACAGCTTATGTGTAACAGAGCTAGGGCTTGAGCCCAGACCAAAACAATCAAACCAGCTCAAAGTATAGAGTGATTACAAATCACCTAATCTTAATTCAGTCTCTCTCTCTCTCTCTCTCTCTCTTTCTCTCTCTCTCCCTCCCTCTCTCACACACGCACATACAACATAATACAAATTCCTACAAAATTCAAGATTCAAGATAAAGATAGTTTTGCGGTAGGGCTTGGGGTCTATTTCTTTTTTTCATTAGCACTTTTATCACCTTATTGTAATAACCTCTTTAATGCATCTCTCACTTCTCTGTTCTCTCCCACCTATAACTCACACTGTACACAACTATGAAAAAAGAATCCTCTTTTCAATTACCAGACCTTAACACCCATTCAATACTTCAATACTAAAGAAATACTAGAGGCCTAATTTGAGTCCATATTTCTGTAAAGCTTCACTAAAAGGAATTTTAAAGATACTCCTAGTGATATTCCAAGAGCTTGGCAGATTATTCTCTGCCAACCACAATACCAATTCCTATAATTTTCAACAGTTTGAAGACACTTAATAAAAGACAAAACCATCCTGAAGCAGGAAATAGTGAGTGGTTTATTGATTACTGATTGCCTTCTTTTTCTTCTTTCTTATTTAACTTTTACATCTGCTTTCGAGTGTTATCTCCTAATTCAGACCATCACACACATACTGAGCTTCCCAAGACAGCTCAGAACATACTTCTCAAGGTAGGCAGCAGTGGTGTACAATGCCTTTTAATTATAATATTTCAAAAATACATCAAGTTTATTATAAACCTCTTTTGAATTCTAGAATTTTGTAGAGTACATACAAAATTAGAATTTCAATATTCCTCAGAGTCTTTTATTCAAGAATAAAATAATACCTTTTCAGTATGCATAATGAAAAGCTAGAGCACTATACAAACTATCTTGAGATATTCAACTTTCAGACAAAATTAGCAAACATGTGGTTCTTAATACATATTTATGATTATAAAATAAGGCTTTTCATAGGAGTTAAAATTCTTTACAAATGTTAATCAAAGTTCATAAAGTCTCTAACGAATGGTATATATAACTATCAATCTGTGGAATGCCCATTAGAAAATGAGAAGGTCAGCATGGCTGAGGTTGGAAAAATATAATAAAAAACACATATATTGAACCAATTATGTGTCAGTCTCCGGAACCATTCATTCATTCATTCATTCACTCATTTATTCACTCACCTTTAAACTTCACAAAATCCTTATAAGATAGGTATTTTTAATATTCACATTGTAATCAGAGGCACTGAGAGATTAAGTTAGCCCAAGACCACAGGGTAAGTGGTAGAGCTGGGATTTGAACCCAGACAGTCTCAGTACATGTTTTTATAGCTTGCTGTACTGTTTAGTTTCTATACTTTTTTTTCCTAATAAGGAGAGAAAAAAAAATTGTATTTGGAGTAGTTGCTGATATCTGACACTGGCTTAATCTCATTGCTATGAAAATAGAAAGTAAATCAAAATCTGAGAGTTTATAAATTAATTATCATATTAAACAAAGTTGTCCTAAGAGTCATTGTGTAGGAATAAATTCTGCAGGCCTTACCTCTAAGCACTGAATTTTGCATTCTATATACAAGAACACCTATAGGTTCTTTGATCACCTTCATCACTACCACCTTGGACCAATCTACCATCTCTCTCTCTATCTTTATCTCTATTTCTATCTCTATCTCTATCTTTCCCTCTTTCCTTCCCTCCCTCCCTCCACACTGTTATAAGAATTTTTCAAAACCTCTGAACGCTACTGTCATTCTGCCTCATCACCCCTAAATACTTGAACACTTCAGTGTGTCTCCTCACAAAAACGCATCAGATACTTTTCTATATCAATATATTCAATATTCTAGTTATGAAATCAACATTAATACACTACTCTTGTACAATCCACAGATTTCATTTCTAAAGAAGCCAGGTTCCGTTTACTGGAGGATAGTATTTAAAACCAAGATCTGGGCACCTGTGCTTGTTGCCACTGGGTGCCCTTGCTTCTAGGCTCCCTCGGCAGAAAAGAAATTACACACACATAAGTATACATATACATGTAAATATATATACCTCCACACATATCTAAGTATACATATATACATATATGTCATATTTAAATATTCTTTTCATATAATTTCCATGTATCGAATATTACATAATTTTAAGTTAAAAATGTCACTATCATATAGAAAAAGTTTTGAAGGATAAATTTAGGCAGGTAAAATAAATATTACTTTAAATGCATTAAACATGTTTTTGAGAAAAAGTATGTATTCAGGAATAAGCATACAAGGATGACAGGAAGTTTGGAGACCAGAGAGAGAAGAATATGATTTTATACATATATCTTACCTTGAAATGTACATATTAATGTTTCCAATTCTTCTCTATGGGAGGTAGAAAAATACCCCCTTCCCAAAGATGGTCATGCTCTAATCCCTGAAATATGTGATTAAGTTAAAGATATTGAGATGGAAGAAGAAATCCGGGCTGTCCAGGTGGACCCAATGTAATCACAAGGGTCCTCATAAAAGCAGGTAGAGTAGTCAGCATCAGATGAAGAGATGTGATGATGGAAACAGAGGTCAGAGAGTTAAAAAGAGATTTGAAGATGCTACACTGCTGGCTTTGAAGGAGGAAGGGGTCGTGAACCAAGGAATCCAGGCAGTCTTTAGAAGCTGGAAAAGACAAGAAAATAGATTCCTCCCTATAACCTTCAAAAAGAATCAGTCCTACTGATACCATGAATTTAATCCAGTGAGTCTTATTTTGAACTTCTGCCCCCTGCCCCCTAGAACTCTAAGAGTTAAATGTGTATTGCTTTAAGCTACTAAATTTGTGGTAATTTGTTACAACAGCAACTAATGTGAAACTAATACAACTGCCCACAGACCTCGGGGTTATCTCTAGCTTTCATCTTTGCTATGTTTATAAACACTTTCTTCTAAAGTGAGAAATTTAGCTTCCAATAACTTCATTGCATTTACTTTTTTGTTTGATCAATGTTTTTCCTGTCAATTAATTCATTTATGTGCTCTATCCTAAATGTTCTTTTCATACAAATCTCTTATATCAAATGTTATATAATTTTAAGTTAAAAATATCAGAACCATGTAAAAAAATTTTGAAGGGTAAATAGGATTTAGGTATGTTTTAAAAAGGATATTTTAAATGCATTAAACAATTTGAGAAAAGGTATACATTCAAGATTAAGCATACAAAGGTGAAGAGACCAGAGAGGAAAAAAACATGATTAAACAAGATAGAACTTGAAAAAACATGATTAAACAAGATAGAACTATTAGAGCATAAAGTCAAGAGCAGTGGAGTTGCCAGGGTACATGTTCACAGAAGGACTGAAATGCCAAATCAAAGAAGGAGAATTTCAGAGAACTAGGCCCATCATGTTTAGCCAGTTTTCACACCTTTTTGAAATTAACTCTAAATTTACTAAGTAAGGATAGAGTGTAAGGAGTAAGAATGTAAGCAGAAGGGGCAATAAGGAAGCCTCTGCATTAATCTAGGTTAGAAATGGTAGTGGTTTACTGTAGTGTTAGATCAAGATTAATATGGAGAACTAGAAAGATGTGGCATATGTTGGGGACAGAGTTGAAAGAGCTAAGTGATAAGTTGTTTTCAGGAGAAAGAGAAAAGAATCAAGGAAAACTGGGACTAGTGCTGTGAGCAGTTGGATGCGTTGGAGGGGTCTCTTCACTTTAAAAGATTTTCAGTTAACCCTATTTAAGCCCTTTCAGCAGTTTTTTGGGTTCCTTTGGATAAATACCCAGAAGTGAAATTGCTGGGTCCTTTGTCTCTTGTTATAGCCTTTGTTTTAAAGTCTAGTTTGTGTGGTATAAATATTGCTACCCCAGCTTTATTTGAAAATTTCATTTTCATGAAATATGTTTTTCCATCCCTTTATTTCAGTCTGTGTGTCTTTCGATCCGAAGTGCGTCTCTTGTAGGCAGCATATGTAGGGGCCTTGTTTTCTTATACATTCAGCTACCCTATGTCTTTTGATTGGAGCATTTAATCCATTTACATTTATAGTAATTGCCGATACATATGTAGTTATTGTGACAGGCATGATTCTTGTTGACTTCTCCATGCACTCTCAGCTTTTCACCTATCTCACATCTATCATGTCTAAAGTTATTCACTACATGCTTATCTGTTTTTCCAGATTCCAAAATTCTAAGGTATCTACTGCCAATTATTACATGTAAAGCACTGAGAACCATGACTGGCACAAACACATATACAATATAAGTGTTAGCTATTGTTATTATTGTTCTATTGTATTTTATTACTTGTAATTCTTTACTTTCACTTCTTTGCCAGTTATGTTGGGATTAGAAAGAAGCAAACATTAGTCAATGTACATATTTAATCAAGAGTCCGAGTTTTGTATTCTTTTTCTTTCCTAGTTCAGGCTGAATTCTAGCACTTACTTAAGGATGTTATTTTTGTTTTGTTTTGTTTTCCATTGTAGTTCTTCTTTAAAGGCAACCTGAAATAACTGTGAAAACATATTGTTTGACATAATAGATGTCAAAATTTAATAGTCTAAACTCATTCAGAATGGGGTTTTATCCTTTATAAATTGCTGTAATTTCTTAAAGCAGCCAATTCACTATACTAACGAGTTTAATCATCAGGAGCATTCTAACATGTGATTATGGAATGTCTATTAGATATTGTATCATCTAAAGTGTAAATAGGTCAAGATTCTCACAACTAAACTCACAGTTAAATAGAATATGTAGATTTAATGACCCACTCTTTGGTTGAAATTTCTCAAAGAATGTCTGTGGAATTCTTTTATAGTGTGTTAGTATGTATTTGCTAAAATCAAGTTTGTTTAAAATATGTTTGGCCATAGCTTGGGAAAATTAACCTATTTATATATTTGATGTGCTTTTTATTATTAATATACATCTTAGAGGAGATCTGGGTATAGTAAATATTATTAAGAAACAATTTCCTACTTCATTTGATCACTAGCCTCCTTTTTTTTTTTTCTTTGACTATTTAACAGAATCTCTAGGACCAGCCTTTGTAAAATATGGATATAGACTGAACTTCATCCAAAAATTCTGCAATATAATATTGACCAAATACTTCTTTTCTATTTAGTACTGAAGAGCACAGTGATAATGGCATTTTCAAATCTCTCAAGACAGGTAAATGTTCACTCAAAGTCTAAGACATCACAGATTAGAATAAATGCAATATCCTGATAAAGATTCATCATCACAGGCAAGCTATTATGACTCAAAAATAGTTAGGTTCAGGGACTACAATTCTTTAACTTCCCATCAAATAATGCAAGTGCTTTTACAAATAAAGAGGATAATCTCCCAGCCTGGGTAACACATACTTATTATATAAGCAGTACAAATTTATATAACCTTGGAACATCTTCAAGGAGGCAAAACTAGGGTTTACAAGACTAGGTTAATAACTGTTCTAAGCTTGTTATCAGATAGAAGTGGGCTTTGAAGGAATATTTATGCAGTTTCTGAGACATGATGACTAACTCTACAGTGGAGGAGCATTTGGGGACACTCAGCCTGCTTCTATAACTGTTTCTTCTTAGGTAACCAGCTTTAAAAAATAACACCCAATTTCATTAAATTTTCTTAAGGTAGGAGTTCATACTTCTTTTTATCTGAGAGATTATCAGAGTGGGCAGATGAGAGAGAAGGAAGGAAGAAGAGTAGAGGAGCCAAATGTAATGTGTCAGAGGATGTTCTTGCCAATTACATTCTAATCTCTGGAATTTATTACCCCAATTGGCTAGAATTTAGAGATTATAAAAATATAGAATATATTTATTAATAAAAATGACAGTATGATCTTATCTTCAAAATACAGTTTGAGAAACAAGGAATAAAAATCATGATTTTTCTTGCCATCATAGATATTTTTCCAAGAAATAAAGAAAAAAATTTTATACATAAATACACTTTATATTTCCTTCTAAAAATAAAATACCCATTTTCTATTTTATTAGAGAGTCACTATTAAGTTCTAAATCACAACTGACAAGTGGCATCCGTGGGAAATGGCCTTGATGAGAAAAGCCTTGGACAAGTTATTCTTTGGACATTGTTGGTAATATTCTATATTGGACATACAGGAATGGAGGATTGGGGTGGAGATGCTGTAGGAATGAAGCTTTATCACCTATATATGGCAGCTAATGAAATCATTCTTTTGTTCAACAAATGTGTTGTGTCCTTACTACATGTCAGGCACGGTTTCTATGTACCAGTAAACAAGAGAAACATTGTTCCCTGGAACTTTCAAGTGGGATGAGAGTGGTAATACAAAGTCTATGCTACATGAATGATTCCAAATGTTATAAAGAAAACAAAACATGATAAAGGGATGGGACAGGATGTAAGGTGAGTGCTATTTAGAAAGGGTAGTCAGAGCAGAAAAAAAACCTACGAAAGGTACTGATGTTGAACTGAGGCCTGAAGGATTAGAGGAAGTCAACTATGCAAACTCAGAGAGAACATTTTAGGAAGAGGAAACAGCAAGAGGTACAGTAGGGGGAAAAATCAAAACACTGTTACTCTGGTGTTTTCATACAGACCTTCCATAATCACATGTTAAAAAGCTCCTGATAATTGAATTCAAGTTAGTGGACCGTATCGAAGGTTTTAGGAGTTGACAACAATTTCTACAATGCATCATTTTACTATACCTGAGTTTAGATTATTAAAATCTGACTGCTAACATGTTAGGCTTTAGTTTATACAATAATCTCAGGTTGCCTTTTGAGGAGAGCTGTATTGAAAAAAGGAAATGATCTTGAATCAAGCTTCAGAATTCAGTCTGAATTAAATTCATCCTGAATATATATATATACACACACACACACACACACATATAGATATGTATATATATATATAAAATTCAGACCGCAGATTAAGTATATGCATTGACTCATGTTTGCTTATTTCTAATCTTATGACAACTGGCAAGGAAACAAAAGGAAAGTATTCCTAAAGAGAACTCACAAAAAACAAGTAGTATAACATAGCAAAAAACAAAACAAAACAAAACAAATAAAACACAATAACTAACATTTACATAGCACACACTTTAGGCTAGGCATTTCTAAGACCTTTGCTTCCAATAACGATTACAATAGTGGTCCCCAGCATTCTGGAATCTAGATAAACAGGTAGACAATTGGTAGCTACTTTAGAAATTAAGTAGGTGAAATGCTGAGAGTACGTGGAGAAGCCAAGAAGAAACATGCCTATCAGCTCCTAGAATCCAGAATAGCTCAGAAATTATAAATAGTAAGAACCTCTGAATGGGCCGTATGGGGTAGGGTTTAAACACAATTAAGTAAAAATCTTTCAAAGCAGAGAACCCTCCAATGCATCCAAGTGCTCAAGGCACAATTTCCAGTTTTCCTTGATTTCTTCTTTTCCCTTTCTCCTAAAACCAATTTATGACCCCAAGCATGCTCCCAACACATGCCAGATCTTCCCAGTTCTCCCCATCCTTCCTACTCCTACACTAAACCAAGTTATTATCATCTCTCACCTAGAGCGCGGCAGTGCCTCCCACCTGGCCTTGTACTCTTATTCCCCTACACAACAGATTGGGCCAAGAGATTTAGATATGAAAACTACATTGCATCTCACCTCTGTTTAAAACAATCTAATGGCGTCTATCAAACTCCGAAAAAAGAATTCCCAACTTTTAAACCAGGTTTACAAGGATTCACAGGGTCGTTTGCAACTCTGACCTTTTCTCTTTTCATTTCAACCAAGACCATCTTCTCTTACATCTGCAAAGTTGTCAGGTTCTTACTTCCTTAGGTTATTTGTAGAAGCTTTTTCTCCACATCTTTTCCAGGGACAGCTTCTAACTGTCTGTCATTCGGCTATTTGCTGACATGTTACTTCCTCAGAGACACTTTCTCAGACAACATTGAGTAGCCTTGTAAGTCACTCTCATACTGCTCTTTTCAATCCCTGCAATAGTTACTATCTCTTGCAGTTTGGTTTGATTTTTGTGTAAACTATGAGATGGGACTTTTGTTTGTTTGTTTTTGGTCTCAGTTTCAGTAGATGTCATAAAGACTTAGAATAATAAAAAAGTTGCCAAGTACCTTACATCCTAATACTGCATAACAGGGGAGGCTTGTCTTGGTCCAGAGCTGCTTGTGAATTGACGCCTGTCTCTTTCAAATGGTATTGCTTGCTGTCTATTAGCTTTGATCGATATTTACTTACTAGCCCAAGATATTATAGGTTATTATTATTATTTATTTACATTATCCACATATTTCATTTTCTTTCTTATACATTAGATCTTGCCTTCAGTCAGGGTATTTTTCTTCTGATTGTATCCTTTTTTAGAATGTCCATTACCGAGTAATTTTTGGTAGCCAATTCAGTTTTTGATTCTCTGTAAATAACTATTTCATATTTGTTTTGAAAGATGGTTTTGTCACAGAGTGTACGGTTCTGCATTGTCAGTTATTTCTTCTCTATAATTTAAAGATATTGTACCACTGTTTGATGGTTTCCATTGTTACCCTTGAGAAGTCAGATCTCTAATTACTGTTTATTTGTTGGTAATCATTTCTTTCTATCTCTGGATGCTTTTCAGAGTTCTTCTCTTTTCATATTCTTCAGTTTTATTACAATGTGTCTAGATGTGTATTTATCTTAATTTATGTTTGGTGTTCACTGAACTTACTGAAGTTGAAGACTGATCTCTTTCAACCATTCTGGAAACTTCCCTCATTCTCTCTATTATCTTCTTCCAGATTTCCAATTAGACATATATTAAAACTTCTCATTCTGTTCCTCATGTCTTAGCCTGTTCTCCATAGTTTCTAGCTCATTGCTCTCTAAGTTGTATTTTGCAATCTTCAGATTTATATTCCAATTCATTTAGTTCTCTTCATCTATATCAATCTGTATTTAACAGTGAATTTTTTATGACAACTATATTTATAAATCAAGAGGCTCATGTGGTTCTTTTTGAAATCTGTTCTTTTTATTTATGATCTCTGCACTTATACTTTCAACCATTTCTTTTATTTCTTCATATAGAAATTATAATATTCTACATGCGATAATTTCAATAACTGAAGCCCTGAGGCACCATTAAATTTTAAAAATTCTTGTCTACTGTAGTTTGTTGCACACATTGTGTTTATTGTAATGTGTAAATGTAGAGTGGATTTATGAATTTTTAAAGTAGGCTTTTTGTTTTCCTCCTCATTGAGCACAGCTGAGAAAAACAGTATTTCTTCCCTCTATTTGCAGAAGTGACTTTTCTCGTCCATTTTTTCAATGATGGCACAGATAGTCATTGTTTTTCATGGCTCTAAAACATACAATTTTCAATTTCCACAGTGTAATTAAATACATCAGTTCCCCAACAAAACAATTAAAAATCCCTTATCATGATATATTAAATTTATATAGCTGAATAAAGTACAAACTTTTCTGCTAGATCATCAGTCCACAAATCACTACCGAAACAACAGATTCGCATCAGGATCAGTGACTAATCACATGATTCTTTCAAAATCTGATTGTTATGGGTCAAGGAGCATCTGTTATTTTAGTTCATGCACAGATAACAAAGGGTGCCCACTGTGTTACCTCTGTCTGACAGTGATAAACCCATGTAATATTTTACAAAAATGGATAATCGAAAGAGGGACTGGCCAACAAAGATGTTAAGAACAGTGGAAATGAATAGTAATAATGCTCAAAGTAGAACTAAAATCAAATAGAAATGAAATAGTTTACCACTTTTTCTAATACATTCCAACCTATCCCTCCATTTCACATAATATACTGTTGTCAGCCTTATTTTCTTAAAATAGAACTATTTTTATCCAGCTTTTAATACTAGATTCTTTCCCTAAAGAGGGACGTATCTTTGTTAGGTGAGTAAACTTTGAGAAAAATGTTTATATAAAGACTGAGAGCCTCAAGGGGCATGTATATTTTCATGGCCTCCCTTTAACCAACCGCTGAGTTTTATTTTTTGCTGAGTGGAGTAAATACTTGTTCAGGATAAAAGTGAGAAATTAAGGTAGACTATACTTGAAGAGAAAGATTCGAGATATTTAATATGGAATTTAAAGTTTCTTATTATTTATTCGTGATGTAGCTACCATTCCCCATCTCTTTTTTCTATCTTTAGCACATTTCTTATTAATGGTTTTAGAAGTTGGAACTGTTTGAGGACTGCGATTAAGAAGTGAGTGTAGTTTTATAAAGGTTGGTGTGATGAGTGAGTGGAGGCTGCTGTTGGGAGGCTCATGGATCTGTTACAATTATTTTTCTTTTTCATTCATGTGCTTATAATGATGTGTTATCATTTGGTAATGAAGTACATGCTCTTTACCATTCACAGTGGTATCTGAATTAAATTTACCTCAAAGACAAATGTTCTCTATAAAGATTTTCTCTTAGGCTGTATTCTTGTTATTGTCCTTAATGTGATGCAACTCTTTGGATTTTGGATATGTGATTACATTTATCTCAGAATGTACACTTTATTCACTAGAAAACTTCATTTTTTTCACTTGCCTCCACCAAGTAAAAGCAATTTAAATATTAACTTGAACATCTGATTTTATACTCATGGTTTTCTGTTGTTGTTTTGTTTGCTGTTTTCAGGAGGCCTTGGGGATGACATTTTCTTCCCTGGCTGAAAATATTCAATGTTTGTACTAGTCTATGTCATATGATGAGAGCTCTGCTATTATATTGCATTTGAATTTTTCTCTCATTATTTCATGCTCATCCATCTTGTCTCCTCTTTCTCCATTCAAAAACATGGGGAGGAAATACTTCTGAATTCCTCATAGTTTTGTTATTTTAAATATTGCAGCCAGCCATAATCAACTAATTCATGCTTTTAAGAATAATTTACCTGCCAAACACCAAGTACTTATTAAGCACTTATTACTTGTAGATGGATAAATTTCTGGGCTCATGTATAACAATATTACCTACAAGTTAAAAGAGTTCTTCATACTCCTAGGGAATTGAAATCTATCATTTTCATGACCCCCATCTTAATGCAATATTTAATTGCAAAAGCCATCCTGAATAAATTGTATAATTAAAGTGGACAAATGCTTATTACTCACCTTTTCTCTGGACCTATTGGAATGTGATTTGTTTCTTCCTAATGACTATCTTACTTGATATTTAAAGTCTCAATTATGAAGACCAATTCCAGAAAAATACAAAAGCATTACAGAAAAATGAGTCTATAGTAATCTACCATACATCCTAGTTGTGGGTTCTTTCACTTCTAAGACCTCTGATGCAAGACTGAGAAGCACCTCTGTTTGCCACTGGCATAGCAAATCATGAATGTTTAATATATTTCAACTTCTAAATGTGATGTTTACTACCTCAAAAAACTCTGATGCCTTAAATGATTTCTTAAACAGTAGTAGAAATGAGGAGTAACTTTTATTTGATGAAGGAGCCCTCCTTCCAATGAATAAAAAGAAAAGATAGATTCCGGAAACAGGGAAGAACCTAAAAAGAATATGGATAAGGTCTTTAGATGCTCTACAATATGTCTTTACTCAATGCTACCTTAATTTACCCAGGTCTGTAAGATCTGGGAAACTTAAGCACCTATGACAGAGATGTGAAACTAAAAACAAGTAAGATCTCAGAATCAAGTAAATTGATGCAATTCATATACTTTGTTCTGCTGGGGCGGGAGTGGAAAGTGTGACCTATCAATGTGATTTAAATCTGCGTAAAAAAAATAAAGCAGCTGTAAGTTCTGATACGGAAAGAAAGTCAGACAATTATACACTTCTGACCAGTTGCATTCAATCACCTTTCCTGGAAAATTATTTGGGGATTATTTCTTAATTACTGAGATCTGATAAAGTAGAAAGCTTGTTCTTCCATTTTCTAACCTACATAAACACTTTCACCAACACTTTTCATTAACAAGTATATATTACTTTATATTAATTACTAATTGTAAGATAGTTCTTACTATGTGCTATGTACTGTTCTAAACACTTTGTGTATGTATGAGTGTATGCCTGTTCGTGTCTGTTTGTATAAAACTTCTTTAATCCTTATGACACTGTGAGTCAGGTGCCATTATTATTCCATTTTACAGATTTGATTAATAAACATATATGTATAACTTGTCCAAGATCACAAAATTAGTTAGTGGCAGATTTGTACCAGAAAAATTTAGAGCTAGAATCTAAGTTAGCCAATATACTATATACCCACCAACAATGAAAAGAAGTGACTTTTCAACAAACCCTTACATCTATGTATCTTTGTGTATATGCATGTATACAAGTACGCACGTATGCAGACATTTGTATAAATCTTTACACTTAGAAAAATAACTAGAAGAAAATAAACTAGTAGGATAAAAGTTGTAAGTTCTAGGTAATAGTTTATGATTGATTTTATACTATCATTTACATTTTATATATTTTACAAATATTTTATAATAAGCATGTGCTACTTATATTTCCATAAAATAACATACTCACAAAAATGTTTATAATATGAATATAAATGTTCAAAGTGAATGGGCCAAGCTATCCAAAGTTTCAACTATGACTATGCCACTTTATGGCCACTTTTCTTATTTAATTTTCTCTTTGGCATCATTTGCTTGATACATTAAACACTCTCCTTATTT
Organism: Pteropus vampyrus; assembly: GCF_000151845.1. NCBI lineage: Eukaryota > Metazoa > Chordata > Mammalia > Chiroptera > Pteropodidae > Pteropus > Pteropus vampyrus. Next base: position 5,116,490 of record NW_011888857.1, read on the forward strand.
ATACCTTCTCTCTACTAGTAGAATATTAACACCCTGAGAATAATTTTTTTTATCTGTTTTGTTTATTGTTGGAATTAGAACAGTGCCCGATGCATTGTATGAAAACAATCAGTATTTGGTCAATAAACAGAAGTAATTAAAATACGATAAAAAGTACTGTTACTTAAAGATTCACATTCAAATTAAAAAGAAAATGTATCCGTTAATGATGCTTTATAAATGTGCAGTAATCTCTTTTATTAAAAAGAACATTTATTTAAGTTCATTTATCCAGGACTGACTTTTCATCATGGAGGACAAAAAGGTGAGCAATCAATCTATTTTTAAGTGTTTCAGTCATTTCTGGTGCATATGCTGTTCTAAATAAGGAGTTAATGTTTATCTGCACATAGATTTATTCCTCATTTCAAAGAATGGTCTGAATATACAGAATAAGAGAAAAGGTGAGAAGGTGTTCATCTGCTCAATTTCATTTTCTCTTTGGGCTATCAGCAGAGTACAGGAGGTAGATTCATTGATGTTCACAAATTGAAAGTCTTTTGAGCATCCAAGGATAACTCCCGTATGATGGTTCAGTGATGCACCAAACTAGGAGGATTTCAATTTAGAAAACAACAGTAAACAAAACAGTAGGAAATATCATTTGAAGATAAAACGGAAGGAGATAAACGGACTCATAGATACAGAGAAGAAACTAATGGTTGCCAGGTGGGAGGGGTTTAGGGAGACAGATCAAAAAAGGTGAAGGGATTAAGAAGTACAAATTGGTAGTTTATACATGTCTAACCATTATGCTGCTCATCCGAAATTAATATAAAATAATAAAAAATGTCAACTGTAATTGAAAATAAAATTAAAAATGGAAGAAGATTCTTTTTTTATTACAGGGATAGAGTAGAGAAAATGAGGATAGAGAAAAGAAATGTGTTGAGTATGTGATTTAAGATTAAGAAACAAGATCAGATCCTGTGAAAATAAGAGTTAAAATTGGAGGAGTATCCTAAAGGTTGGCAAAGACATTAGAACAAAAGTGAAAAAAAAAACACAAAAACTTATAATTGACAGTACAATGTCATTTCCTATTTAAAAAATTAGAAAGCATGAAAAAAATCAGTTTTTGTTACACCTGTGAGACTCAGAGCCCTCAAAGTGAAACTTTTTTTTTTTTTTTGAGGAGGAGGTGATAGAATAGGATAAGGAAGTTGAAAATACCAAAGAGAAGTGGTATAGTTTCTCTGACATTCAAATGTATCCAGATAGCACAGATTTTGAAAGATTTCCTAGATTCCTTTCTGAAATCTGATATTTCAGAATTAAGCTTCCACTTCTTTTGCCACCTTTACTGCCACTAGTCACCTACACACACACAGACACACACACTCAGAGGGTGGGGGAGGGAGGGGGGAGAGAGAGAGAGAGGAGATCTGTATCATGTGATTATCTGATTTAGAATAGAAAAATATATAAGACCTTATTTTCTATAAATATGGGCTCTATATTGCTGGGGGGAGAGGGTATAATGATCGGTGCCATGACTGTAGATCTCTGTGCTTTTTTGAACCACGAAGTATCATATACGAAGGCACATTCTTTAAAATAATTTCTTTTCTCTCCCTTGCTCTCCCTCTGCTTCTTTCCATCTGCCACCAGTCTTTCCTTTAACATATAGCGTTGGCCAAATGTACTATTTTATACAAAATTAGGTTAAAAAAATATCAGACTTTGTTAATTTCATTTCCAGGAAATGTATAATTTTGTTTTAAATTAGTTTCATTCGTATTGAGGTTCTTGACATAAACTTTGATACAGAGATCATTCAGAAACTGATGTTAGAGGTAACTTTTAATTATTGTAGGAAAATTACACCTCGTAGATTGTTCTGGCTCACTCTTTAAAACCCACAAAGCTATCTGTCATTAATATTTGTATGACAGTGATAAGGCACAGAGAGCTCTCTCAGCACTTTTGGACAGGAGTTCTTTGTCAATAGGATTTCTTGCTCACTCAGGTGGAATTTAATACTTAGAGAATTCAGGATTTCAAGTGGAGAGGGAATCAATACAGAGATTATGCTATCTCTAAATGATGGCCTTGCAGGCATCCACAGGGAAGATTCACAGAGATAGGCCTTTTCAGATAAATGGAAATGAAGTTTTAGAATTACTGCAGAAATTACTGAAAACATTAGCAAGGAGGGCAATGTTAAACCAGTAAAGTTATCAAACCCAAGGAGAGGTCCAAATCCCATACTTCCGATGATCCTCACAGCAAACGGGTGAGACATGCAAAAATGCGGCTAAGTTTGACAACAAACCCATTCTGTGTGAAAAAAGACAAATTAAGATCTCTTCTTCTCAGCTATCTGGATTTGGAACAGTACCTAGGACCTTGGAGCTATGTGGACCCACAGAAGGCGGCACATCTGCTGTCACATTGAAACTGCAAAAAAATGTGATTAAAATATCTGTACTGCAGATGTTAATTAGTTTCTACTAGCCCACCTCATATTCTAAGGAATATTACACATTAATATTCCTTAATCCATACTATAAAGGCAGTCCTTTAGGGACGGTCTTGGTTATGGCTGAGTGGACCAAAATTAGGCCACTGAACTGTTAAAAGACAATCTCTTACCTTCTTAAAGACCTGTGCTATCTTCTTCCTTTGAAAGATAGGATATGCTAATTGTTTCATCTCTCTCTTTCTTTCTACAACTTATATTCAGAATCATGAGAAAATATCATCATCAATCAGTAATGACTGAAGCTGACAGGAGACTTGAAGAAAAGAGAACTTCATTAGGAAAGGATATAGGCTGCCTCAGGAATACGAAAACAAACCAAGGACATGACTTCAGAAAGCATAGACAGGATTGTGTTCGCCCAAAATTCAGTTAGGAATTCTTAACCCCCAGTGTGTCTGTATTTAAAGACAGGGTGTATAAAGGTGTAATTAAGGTTAAATGAGGTCACATGGGTGGGTTCCTAATACAATATGACTAGTGTTCTTACAAGAGGAGGAAGAGATGCTAATGATACTTGCACACAGAAAAAGGTCATGTGTGGGCACAGCAAAATGGCCATCTACAAGCCAAGGAGAGAGACCTCAGGAGAAACCACACCTGCAACACCTTGATCTTGGACTTTCAGTCTCCAGAATTATTATGAGAACTCAATTTGTTGTTTAAGCCATCCAGTCTGTACTATTTTGTTACAGCAGCACTAAAAAGAACATGGACTAATACAGACCCTAAAAGTGAACATTAATCAATTAAGACTTGCACATGGACTACCTAATGAGTTTGTGTTCTGCTGTTAACTAATAATTTATGGAAAGTTATTTAATCTCTACAAGTCACAGCTTCCTTATCTGGACAATGGGAGAACTTTAAGATATACACAAATATAAATTTAATGTGAATGGCAACTCCTAATTATGCTGATCCACCCAAATTTCCCACTGTTCGACAAATGCATTTAACAGATTTCATTACTCACTGTGGAACAAATATCCAATTATTTGTTCTTGATTGATACATGTATATTTTAGTTCTATCAATTGAGCCGTAAGACTCTTGTGGGAAGATTCCAGATCATGAATTTATTTAATCATTTAAGGAATATTTATTACACATATCCTATGTGTGAAGCACCACTGATGCTGAGAATAAAATTATAAAAAAGATGTATATGACACCTTCCCTCATGGGAGAGACTAACAGACAAAATTATGCAAGTTAACTAAGAAATATATTTTATTAGTTGCTATAGCAATATTCCAATATTTGCTTAATAAATATTAGAAGAAAAACAGTGTAATGTTTTATTAGAATTCACAGATCGAATTAATTTAGGAGATGGACTGATAATCCGAGGCATATACCAGAGCACAATTTGTTCATGCATTTAAAATCAGTGGTGAAATTCCTCTGGTTAGGGTCAGCCTTAGCTAGCATCATTTCATAATTACCACAAGGCCATCTGTTAAAAAATCTGAAAACTTTGCTTGCCATCAGTCACTCCTTTAAGATAAATTGTCTTGCTTACTGAAACAACAGAGATTTCAGGGTCAGGTATAGCTGTTTTAGAGTTCATAAAGAACAAACTAAACTTAAGTTACTTAAACTTTCTGAACTTCAAGTTCCAAAACTGAATGATGGAAAAACATTATCTATTTTATACAGTTATTGTAAGAATTAGAGATAGTATAAACAAAACTCCAAGCAGACTATTTAACATACTGTAGGCCCACAAAGTGTTTCTAATTATTATTTTATTTCAAAGAAAAAATGGCAAAATGATATTTAATGATGGATGTGGCTTCCTGAAGCACTATTATGAGAATAATTTGAGTTTGCAATTTGACTCAGGATCTATGGCCATGGTCAATGAGAAATTTCTGCCATAGGCATTAGAGAGAAAAGGTGCAATCTGAGTCACACTTAATTGTCATCCTCATATTAAAAACTCCTATTTGAAGGAAAGAATGGTAAATGGAGAGAGTTATGTTCAATTCCAATAACTATTCTGAATCTGTGAATCAGCCACTAAGTC